>NC_064920.1:438180628-438483658 GCF_023897955.1 Schistocerca gregaria
TTTTAGGACTTTAGGCTATAGATATTGCGATAATGAATAGTTCAGTATACAGTTCAGTTAAAGAGGAATAGACATCTCTCCAGAAAGAAAAAGAAACATGGATGCAATGAAGGGAAGTGAGAAGAAACTGTGGATATCAGAAGAAACACATCAGTTGATCGATGAAAGAAGGAAGTACAAAAAATGTTCAGGAAGCGCAGGGGAGCTAGGGCAAAATGGCTGCGTGAAAAAGTGATGGAAATGAAAAAGAAGTAATTGTTCTATGGACTGACTCAACGGATAGAAGTGAAGTCCCATGCTTCTTGACAGAGTATAAGGGATCAATACGAGAGACCCGCACCGCCGTACTAGACAAGTTCTTAATGGGAGGCGTTTGCCGTTGCCTTCCTCCGACCATTATGAGGATGAATGATGATGATGACGATTATGACACAATAACATCTGGTCATCTTTAGGAAGGTGAAAATCCCTGACACCGCTGGGAATCGAAGCCGGTATCCCGTGCACGGGAAGCGAGAACGCTACCGCGAGACCACAATCTGCGCGCGAAACATATAGAAAAGTCGAAACGACCTTCGCTGAAATTAAAGGCAAGAGTGGTAGACGGTAACATTAAGAGTGCTACGGGAATTCCATTGTTAAAAGCAGAGCAGAGAGGCCTCCGCGAGGGAGAAGACGTGTCTGCGGACGTGGTAGAAGGAGAAACAGGAGTAGATATAGAAGAGAGAGAGCATCTACTATTAGAATAAAAATTTAAAAGAGCTTTGAAAGAGTTAAGATCAAATAAGGGATAGACAACATTCATCAGAATTCCTAAAAGCATGTGGAGAAGTGGCAACGAAACGATTATTGACGTTGGTGTGTTGAATGTATGCGGCAGGCTTCGGAAAAAGTGTCATCCACACAGTAAGGAATATAGCAAGAGCCGACAAGTGCGAGAATTATTGCACGCCAGCCTACTACGTCATGCATCCTGATTGCTGGCAACAATAATACACAGAAGATTGTCAGTGAAAATGTAGGCCATGTTAGACGACGATCAGTTTAACTTTAGGAAAAGTAAACCTATCAGTGAGGCAGTACTGACATTGCAATCGATAATCGAACCAAGACTAAAGGAAAATCAAGTGACATTTGTCGATCTGAAAACAGCGTTCGACAACGGCAAATGGTACAGTAAGTTCGAAATTCTGATAAAAATAGAGGTAAGCTACAGGGGAAGACGGGTAATACTTCGTGAGTACAAGAAATCTGACGGAACAATAAGAGTGGAAGACCAGAAACGAAGCGCTCGGATTAAAAAGAGTGTAAGACAGGGAGTAGTCTTTCGCCTCTGTTACTCAATCTGTAAATCGAAGAAGCAATTATGGAAATAAAAGAAACGTTCAGGAACGGAATAAAAATTCAAGCTAAAAAATGTCGAGAATTCTTCCGGGTTGTGTGGCCGTGATCGATGGAACTCTTCTATCTCTGACGTTTCATTCAAAGCTACGTTGGACATCTTCGGAAGTGCTCCTGGTTGTTCTGAGTCTTGCCGACTGACGAGTCTGGCATCGAAGAACAGCCTAAATACCGCGAGAACTGGGCAAGACTCAACACAACCAGGAGCACCTCCGAAGATGTCCAACGTAGCTTTGGACGAAACATCAGGGATAGAAATGTTCGATGGTCCATCGCCATAAAACCCAGAAGAATTCTGGGCAGCTGAAACAACCCGTTGTGAAAGCCTTCATTGTATGATTAAAAAATATCAATGATGCGATTCATGAAGATGACATTGATACCCTGAGTAAAAGTGAAGATTAATCTGCCGAATGGAATGAACATTCTAATGAGTACTGAACATGGATTGAGAGTAGATCGAACAAAGACGAAAGTAATGAGAAGCAGCAGAAATGACAACCGTGAGAAACTTAACATCAGACCTGTTGGCACGAAGTAGATGAAGTTAATCAATTCTGTTACACAGGCCGCAAAATAAGCAATGACGGACGGAGCAAGGAGGATATCAAAAGCAGGTTATCACTGGCAGAAAAGGCATCTGCGGTTGTTGTAAGGCTCAAAAGAATCCGAGGACATCTAACTGTGACTGGAGCTTAGGGGCACGGAGATGGACGAGTTCATATCTTAGATCAATACGCTAGGTTCCAGCTTGTATAGCACGGAATAAATAAATCAGCTTGATTTACGTATTTGGATACTGGAACGACAGTGTGGGCAATTGCATTTTTAAAGACTTGGTGGGAAGATATATATTTTCAGAGACCATTCTTTCGCTACAGCCACATTAGTACTACGAACCCGTTGGAAGAAACTCATGGACTCATCACCTACATAAAGAGAAAATTCAAACAATTTCAATGTTGTTTTGTTGAAAAGGCCTGCAAAATACGATTTCTATCAACAAGGATTGAAATATTATTTAAAAAACACCTTCATACAATGATGTGCTATTAGAACAAATAAACATCAAATACCGTACAATTAAAGCCCCAATTGAATCCCTAGGAAAGCACTCTAAATGATAAAGAGTAATGGGTTCAAAATTTTGAATGAAGAAATTGAAAAAATTAAGGGACAAGAAGAGAATATGAATATTTTCTGCAATCTTCCAGTGACTAAGGGAGAGAAAACTACAGACAGATGACAAATAATGAAACTCACTGAGAATAAACACTCATCGAGGTAGCAGTGATAAATTTCTATCAGAGATAGAACATGATGCATATTAAAGACAAGACTGACCTTTTAAAATATTTATACACTTAAACAGATCTGGAAAGACGTAGCGCCAGTAAGTGTAATAAGTGAGGACCGTGAAAATATAACTCATTATGTTAACACAGATCCAATAACTTCACAAGGAATAGAAGAGGTTATTGAAAAACAAAAGTGCAAGAAATACCCGAGACCCGACTGGGGTAATATGGAGTTGATCTATGCTTGTTGGCAAAACAGACAATTCCAGAAGATTAGATTATAGGAAAAGTGTTGTCGCTAAAAGTGAAATCACAGCAAAACTTTAAATTATAAAGGTATCATTAAGTTAAACATCACCTAGACAACAAATCTGTATGCATTAAATAATGCATTAACGAGTGTTAAAGATGCGTTACTTCTAGAAGAACTATTCGTAAGAGGGAGCTCATGTAGCAATAACACACTTACTGTGTGTCAAATAATACAAAAAAAGAGAATTTATTGTACCTGCCTACATCCTACATGTGTTTCGTAGACTTTGCAAAATCGTTTGATAGGCTGAACAGAGACAGTCTGTGGGAAATTACCGCAAAACTTGGATACTCGAATTTCTTAACACGTTGTACCAAGAGTCGTGTAACGAAACTTTTATTATACTTAAAGTCTTCAAACATTTAGGTAAACGATTTCAATGAACGGAGAGTTCACATTATCGCCCACGCTTTTTAATATCTGTATAGACGAAGCCTTCCGAAAATGGAAAGAAAGAGCACTAGAAGGGGTCCATACTAACAAGACTAAATATATTAACATACATATACATACATATATTAACGTACTGTTAGAAGATGACGACATTGTGTTAATGGAAAATCAATCCATCTCTTAAACTTCTGTGGAAAATATTATTATTTTAAAATAGCACTAACTGAAACTAAGGCAATGCCATTCCTTCGGTAACATCCAAGTACGAAACTAAACTGCGATTGAAGATCAGATTTTAGAACAAGTTTAGCACTTCAGTTACCTTGGGAGCTGCATTACTTTTACAAAGACAAGGATGTAGGTATTAAATTACAGATATATCAGAGTATATGTGGCATTACAAACTTAACATTAAAAAGATACATACGAAGAGACAGAAAATATAATTCTACGAGGTGACCGCTACACCAATTCTACTGCGTGGCGGTGCAACCCGGTTTATGAAGAGAGAAGATTGTAAGCTCTTCCATGTGGCTGAAGTGAAATTATTACGGGAAGTGAAAGGTTGCACTAAGTTGGACAGGCGTCCTAATGAAAACATTAGACGAGAACTGAATATTTTTTGCACAAAATGACAAAATAGAAGAACATGAATGAAACTGGAAGAAACACCTCCATCGAAATGAAGAAACGAAGATTCTAAAGACGGCCTTATGATAAAAACCGAAAGGGAAGTTTCACGTAGGACGGCCAGTTCATATATGTAACTGAGACCAGGTCCACAGCTTGATGTGTGATGAGAATAAGTAGAGGAAAGTTGGTATTAATTCATATAAGAGCAACGTCTGCCGTGACGCAACAGCGTCGACATTTACGGAGACCCTCTCCTCGCACGAGTACCGACCATTCTGGCACCGCAGTTCAGGCACGACGCATAGCTTGGGGGAGGGGAGAATTCTAAATCTTGTCCTGCTACCCAGGTTTGAGATTTCGTTGGTAAAGCAAATGCCGGAATGGTTGCTTTGAAACCAGTATTGCAGCCTTAGAAGCAACGGCGGCGTGCCTGGAGGTCTGTGGAGGTGCGGCAACTAGTGCGTGGACTGGCAGCTGACTCTCGATGTGAGCAAATGTAGCGTAGTATGCACAGTCAGGAGAAGAGACGTTTTACCGTTCAATTAGGCTGTTAATGACAGGCAGCTGGAAGCGGTAACAATCGTAGAATACCTAGAGTTATCGTGCGAAGCTATCTAAAGTGGAGTGACAATATCAAACAAGTTGTAGGAAAACCAGATGCCAGGCTGAGAATCATGGGATGAAATTTAAGGAAATGTAGCTCATCCATGAAAGACGTAGCTCATAAATACTCTCCAAAGACTGGAAATACTCATTTTAACCATCAGCTATTTTATATGAACTTAAATATCTGCCAGTTTCGGTTGTGGACCGTCTTCACAGGATATAAGGCAAAAAAAGACCAGGTGCCTTATATCCCATGAAGGTAGCCTACGCCCGCAACCTAGACGCCATAGTTACCAGCCAAATGGATACATTTCTGCCAACGATCAACAAGTTTTCTCAAGCCGTCACGAAAGAAGTCGACACTCCGTTTCCGCAACCACAGTGTCACAGTTCACTCAAAGTCTTCAACAGAAGCATAATGATGTCCCCACGTTTCGTCTCCTCTCACAACTGAATGGAGAAACGCGTCACCTTCATTCTCGTAACACTAGAGGAGTTCCTGGCAAATTTCAAATCGGTGTGCTTTCATTTCAGGAGTCAGCATCTGGGATACCCATCGTGCGCTGATCTTCCGATAGCCAAACAAAGCAATAATGTGGCCCACACGTTCTTGTGAAATGCCGATTGTGCTTGCAGTTTCTCTCTGAGTGATGCGACGATCGTCCTTAATCATTCTGTCAACAATTTGCTTGTCTAACTCGGTGGATGCTGTCACAGGACGTCCAACTCTTTGTCATGCAGATCAGATGTACCCCCCCCCCCCCCCCCCCCCCTCAACATCTTTAAACATACTCTCCCAACGACGCACAGTATTCCCATCAACAAAATCACCATAACCTGCTCTCATTCTCAGATGAATATCCTTTGGGGTGACACCTTCTGCTGTCAAGAATTCAATGACTGCACGTTGCTTAAATCGCATCGAGCGACAGTCTGCGCAGGGTTCCATACTTTGCACTGTAATAACGCAATCGTTCAATGCTAAGGCTTCCCGCCAACTGAAGCTGTAGAGAAGAGTCTACGGAACAGGGCACTACCTGCGGCATACCAATGCTGCCAACTGGTGAAGAGGTACGAAGGTGAAGGCATTACTTTTCAGTCAACCCTCGTACAAGAGATGGGACAATCGGTACGTTTCGCCACACTGCCCTCATACATTGGTTATCCCTCCTAAGGGTCTACGGCTACGTTTCGTCTGGTGTTTCGGTGGATAATTTTAATTTAGTATTTGCAACATGGAATGAACGGTCTGGTAAGTACAGAATATGGATTGCGACTATAGTGAAGAAAGATGGAAGCAATGAGAAATAGCAGAAATGAGAACACCGAGAAACTTTACATCATGATTGGTCATCGTGAAGTAAATGAAGTTAAGGGATTTTTCTACCAAGGCAGCAAAATAACTCATGACAGACGGAGAAAGGAGGACGTGAAAAGCAGAATAGTACTGGCGAGAAGAGCTTTCGTGGACAAGAGAACTGCACTAGTATCGAACGTAGGTCTTCATTTGAGTAACAGATTTCTGAGAAAGTGTGTTAGGTAGTGGTTGTGAAACATGAACAGAAGGGACTCGAAGCATTTGAGATGTGCTGCTATAGAAGAATGCTGAAAATTAGGTGGACTGATAAGGTAAGGAATGAGTAGGTTCTCTGCAGAATCACTGAGGAAAAGAATATACCGTAAACTCTGACAAGAAGAAAGAAAAAGGTGATAGGGAATTTGTTAATACATCAGGGAATAACATCTATGGTACTAGAGGAAGCTGTAGAAGGTAAAAACTATGAGGAAAGACAGAGGCTCGAATACATCCAGCAAGTAACTAAACACGTAAGTTGCCAGTGCTTCTCTGAGATGAAAGGTTGGGACACCAGAAAAATTTATAGCAGGTCGGATCAAATCAGTCAGAAGAATCATGAGTCAAGAAACGTTTGGATTCAGCCCAATGGAATACTGCTCATCATGCATCTCATGCGACGAAAACTGTCGACGGAAAGCGTGGATTTCTTTCCCGTTACACACAAAATCATTTTTAAAGTGGAAAATTACGGGCCCATTCAAAATATTGGTCCCAAATTAGTGCAGTGATATTCGTTTCATTGATCTGTATCAACAGGGACGGTAAAACAAAAAGAATAACTAATACTCCAGCTGCGGCTGAGCAGCGCTGTTGCATGACGGTAGCAGTCCTATAGGGGGCAGTCGCTGCTAGGTTACTGGTTAATCTTCGTGTTTTGCTTTCCATGTTAATACAGTATGATGAAAGAAACATCGTGATAGACGAATTTTTGTTCGATCTTTCGCAATGAAAAGCAGAAATGAGCTATTTTTCTCTTTTTTCTATTTTATTGGCTTTCGCGACATGACCATTCAGCGGCCTCAAAATCTCAGTTATGACAATAGGAACTCTAGGAGAACACAACATCTAGAGCCCGAGCGAAGAAAATCTCCGACCTGCAGGGAATTGAACCCGGGCCCCGTCGGTCAGGAATCCGCCTCACCGACCACGCAACTACCGAGAAGTACGCAATCGATCTTTTCCGTCGACACTGGGCTTTCATTGAAAAAAATTATTATTTGGTTTTCCTATGCCTCTGCCTCGGTGGCCTTTGTTATCAACGGAACATTCAGCTGTAAACTTCCTACCTACCTTTTCCTTTTGACAAGATGATGAACAAAGACAGAGGGCAAGATAACGAGGCATAGCTTTGGGGTCATCTTTGAGGAACGGTAACAAGGGCATCTAAATTTAACGACAGCGCTCTTGCGCGGGATCTCATCACCCGAAGGCGTGCGGTTTGTTTTCAGTAGAATATGTTCGTTTCGTTCGTTCTCCACGGGAAATAAGCGGTGATTTTTCAAAAGCAATCAGTCAGGTGCGGGAAACAACGGCCATTAAGAGGGGGCAATACGTTTGTTGTTCATCCTCGCCGCCGAGTCAGCGACTTTTCCGGCAGGGCAGTGGCGATTTATTTGTCTGCTACGCCTCCGCAGACTAATTTTGTGGGATGACGGCTGGCCGAGGGGCGTGGGGCACCGACCGCAGCTGGGCGGGCATGGGCACCGAACCAACCCACACCGCGCAGCACAGCGCGCGGCGTTTGTTTTGAGTGCGGCTGGCGCTGAGAGCAGCGCGCCAGGTGTAAACAACGGGGACGAGACGTACACTGCAGCCGGAATCTCAAACGAAGGTTGGCCTACGCTTTAATGGTCTGTCGACACGTCAAGAACGCCAGACAAGCAGAACAAGGACACAAGTTATCCTTGAAACTACGTCGTCATTCACAACAGCTGAAATAGTGCTAAATCCAAATAAAGGTGGCGAGAAGTAGATACACCTCCAGATTATCATATTGTTAAAGACACTATTTATTCATGGTTCACAAACGTCGTGGAATGCCGATATGCATATAGAGATGGCTGAAGTATCGGGCACGCAAGATATAAGGAGGGCAGTTGATCGATCGAGTAAACATATGTTCAAAAATGGTTCAAATGTCTCTGAGCACTATGGGACTTAACATCTGAGGTAATCAGTCTCCTAGAACTTAGAACTACTTGAACCTAACTAACCTAAGGACATCACACACATCCATGCCCGAGGCAGGATTCGCACCTGCGACCATAGCGGTCGCGCGGTTCCAGACTGAAGCGCCTAGAACCGTTCGGCCACATCGGCCGGCTAACACTTGTACTCAGATGATTCTTGTGAAAAGATTGGGCTGAACGACGTCAATAACAGACTTTGAACGCGGAATAGACGTTGGGTCTAGAAGCATGGGACATTCCACTTCGGCAATCGTAAGGCCATTCAATATCCGAGACGTACAGTGTCAAGAGTGTGCCGAGAATACCACATTTCAGGCATTTGCTCACGCCACTGACAACGCAAATGCCGTCCGTCTTCACTTATTGACCGAGAGCAGCGGGTTCCACGTAGAATTGTCAGTGCTAACAGACAAACAACACTGCGTGAAATAACTTCACAAATCAATGTTGGACGTATGACGAACGCATCCTTTAGGATAGTGTGGCGAAATTTGGGGTCAGTGGGCTGTGACACCAGGCAAAAGATGCGAGTGCCATTACTAACAGCACGACATCGCCTGCAGCGCCTCTCCAGTGTCTGTGACCGTCTCGGTGGGACCCTAGCTGACGGGAAAAGCGTGTTGTGGTCAGATGAGAGCCAATTTCAGTTGCAAAGAGCTGACGATCGTGTTGAAGTTGTGGTCAGATGAGAGCCAATTTCAGTTGCAAAGAGCTGACGATCGTGTTGTGGTCAGATGAGAGCCAATTTCAGTTGCAAAGAGCTGACGATCGTGTTGTGGTCAGATGAGAGCCAATTTCAGTTGCAAAGAGCTGACGATCGTGTTGTGGTCAGATAAGAGCCAATTTCAGTTGCAAAGAGCTGACGATCGTGTTGTGGTCAGATGAGAGCCAATTTCAGTTGCAAAGAGCTGACGATCGTGTTGTGGTCAGATGAGAGCCAATTTCAGTTGCAAAGAGCTGACGATCGTGTTGAAGTTGGGCGGAGACCCCACGAAGCGATGGACCCAAGTTGTCAATAAGGCACTGTGCGAGCTTGTGGTGGCTCAGTAGTGGTGTGGGCTGCGTTAATGTGATGTACATGTAGAAATGGATTGTGTCCTCTGGTACAACTGAACCGATTATTGACTGATATATATAAAAATGATATCTATAAAGAAAATTTATAAATGACTATGCGCGGTGTCACCGGGTCACAATTTTTCACGATTGATTTGAAGACCATTCTGAGCAGTTCGAACGAACGATTTGGCCACCCTGATCGATCGACATCAACCTCATCGAATATTGATGGCACAAAACAGAAAGATCAGTTTGTCCACAAAATCATGCATTAGCAATGCTTTAGCGGTTGTGGACGGCTATAGAGGCACCATGGCTCAGTATTTTTGCAAGGGGCTTCCAACGACATTTATTGAGTCTATGCCACGTCGAGTTGGTGCGTTACAGCGGGCAAAAGGAGGGCGACACGGTATTAGGAAGTATCGTATGAATTTTGGTACCTCACTGTAAGTCAAATTCAATGAAATCTGACATTTTCTCTTTTCTAATTTGTAACGCCTTTATACAACTGAAAATTTGGTGCATCATACACGAAAATATTCAATTTTAAACCTTCAAAAATATATTAAACTTGACATATGACTGACAATTTTCGCACCTCGCGTACTTTGTCATAATCGAACAGTCATATATAGGGAACGAAATAGTCTAGAAGGCTGTGAATAGACTTGTGTCCTCGGAGTCTTTCGCGACGGCATACATGAATATAACGTTCTCGGGTTTCAGCCGCGTCAATTCAAATAAAATGCTCGAGCTTTCGACGGCCATCTCCGCCATCGTCGTCAGGAGTTCACTGACTGCCGGGCCTGTTGTGAATCGACTTGTTATGATGCCGCTCTGCGCCTCGGAAGTTGGCATTAAGTTCAAACTAATCATTCCTCTGTTTCTGGGACTAGTCTAATACAGAATACTGTGCTACCCAATGGATCATTCTGTAGTGTACTTGCATATATTAATCTTTCACATATACATAAAGTGACTAAGAGTCAAAGTGAAGCAAATTTGTGGTTAACAGATATTTGAAATCTGAGCTTGCATCTGAAGTAGTAGAAAACATGTTCGCAAACAGCGAATAATGTGAAAATAAACAGAATATAATTTATTAAATGACCACGCCCCCCGTGGTACTTTCAACACGTACAGGTAACCCATATGCATTTACAAACAAATATTATCTTCCTTTGATAGTAATGGAGGCAGTCGAACCTACATTCAAAGCTTTGGCAAATCCAGAGCTGATAAGGAAATATTTTTCATGGGAAGACCCAGAATGTGAATGTTTCCTTTAATAATGTTATGTGGTGCTGTGTGCCTAAAAATGTGTTAGTGGGCCTCATGGCTTTAAGGTTAGCAGTGTCTGATGCTGTAATAACAAAACAGTTAACTGTGGGAACTAAGAAATATGAAGCTTTTGGAGAGGCAGAGTGCAAGTAGGGCAGAATACACCTACAGGACTGTGCTTCGTGTTGAGGTAGCAGAGTTCGCTGCTCAGCAGATTTCGAAAGCACGGAAATATGGAAGATGCGAATAACGGGAGACTGTTACAACACTGAAGATGACGCAGAATATTGGCTAGAACAATTCTAATGCATAAAAGAGGCAGAACAGCATATTTGTATAAAATTCTGTAATTAAAAATCCTCGAATGTTAATGTCTCTGACCTATTTCTTTACTACAAATAATCCATCATATCAAAATGTAATGAAAATAGAAGATGAAAATTTCACAACATGGGAAGAATAAGATTCAGTACATATAGGATTAAAATAATGGAACAATCCTGAGTTATTTCGTTTTTATGTTCGTTTTCATGTACCTAAAAATTATGATAGAAAAATCAGGTGTTTGGGGAAAATATGATAACACACCCGATAATACAGTTTTTGCAATACTTCTAATTCTGTATGTCTACAAAGGTACATTCAATTAGTATGAAAAATTCGAAGTTGCTATCTTGAAAACTTTCCAAGATATTCAGTCACAAAATCTGATAATATTGGCAGCATAAGACACACAGTCTCCATGTAAGTGGAGCTACTTTGCTCTTCGTATATTTCCGTCTTCTTCTGCTTGTTATTCTATTTCGTTTGGTTTCTTGTCCAAATTAGTTTCGCACCAATAAACACACGAGTATTTAAAGAACAGAACTCCCATCTACAATGCAGCTTCAAACCTATGATTTAAGGAGCTAAATATTTGTCTTTAACCATCTAAACGAAAAAAAAGTTGGGAAAGATTTAAATTATTCATTACGTTTGTTGTCTGTCACTACGTGCTGTCATTATAAAACACGCGATGAATACAAACTGGATAATTTGCTCGCCATTGTAAGTTGAAGCTAGTTTTTCACTCATCTAAACATTTATGATGTCATATCTCCTGAACTGTGTGTCACATAATGATATAATGTTGAAGATGTGTTCAGTGATATTTGTAGATACTGTCTGTAAATTGTGTTGTGAATGCAGATGGTAGTAAACAAATAATAAATTAAAATGTCATGCCAGATGCTTAAGTTTGAGTGCATGAACAGAGGAAAGATAGTATGCGGTAAGCTTGTTTCCTCTCATCATTTTGTGGGGATTGACGACGAGACAAAGTTACATAATGAGTCATTAAGTATTCTGACTCTCAAATAATGAATGAAGAGTCTGCATTTTTGTACTGACAGTTACGCTTCCTCAAGATGGGGACAGAGCTTCTGACGGTAGTATTTGCCTTACTGTGTTAAACTCTTATACCTCTTAATCAGTAGATTATGATAGCATTTTAAATATATAAGTTTGTTCAGTAACGACAAGTGATTTGGAAAACCGAATTTTCGTTGCCTCTACACTACAACGTAGCGAGTTCCATGTTCCCCGATAGCGAATTAGTAGCATAAATTTGTGTAGAACTGAAAATAGTGCACAAAAAGTCAAATGTTGACTATATCAGCTGTGTTTTTTGTTTCCATTCGCTCATGGTACCTGCTGTCGACAACAGGTATGTCCTCTTTAATTCGTTGCCTTAAAGTTTGCATTCACTATAGCTCTGTTCTGTTTAGGGTTTGGTTTTCTGGCAGCTATAGTTGTGCATTAACGGTGATTCACTGCAGTATTATTAACAGGTTAACTGAAGAAGTGCTGGCCGATATGCACCCCGTGTTCACCGAATAGAATGGAAGAGTAGCGTAACAGGGCTATGCTGCTTCCGCACCGATGGCAACCACATCACGTCTACGGAAGAGCGGATGCATTATTTAGTGTTTTAGTATATTTATTCGTTGTTGCATATTTCAGCCTTCTGCATTCTTGTGAATGTATTTTCACAGAAACAAGTGTGATTACTGTCGCTAACCGAAGCCGCGCCGGATTAATCGAGCGGTCTTAGGCGCTGCAGTCATGGACTGTGCGGCTGGTCCCGGCTGAGGTTCGAGTCCTCCCTTAGGCATGTGTGTGTGTGTGTTTGTCCTTAGGATAATTTAGGTTAAGTAGTGTGTAAGCTGAGGGGCTGATGACCTTAGCAGTTAAGGGGAGTAGGACGTCAAACGGGCCCACTTGCAGCAGGAGAGGCATCACAGGACATTTTAGTTTCCAGTGTCCTTACTTTTACAAATAAATTCATAAGACTTGGTCAGCATCACCAGGAAGGATTCAGGATTCACACACATTGCAGTGGAAGTTCGAAAACATAACAAAATAAACTTATTTCTGTGTGAAATTTCATCATTTTTTTTCACTTACTAATCGCTGCATTTGTTGATATAGGTACACTTTCCTTCATAAGTTAAGGAGATTCTTCGATACATTTTGCACAGCATACATACCATACTTACAGGTGTATGAAACTCTAGAATGTATTTAAATTATAAAAAAAACGAATGAGCTGTTGTATTTTAAACTTTTTGTTTAGAAAAAACACAAATTTTGTAGTTCATTATTTCAATTTTTACCAGAGTTTTTAATAGATTTGGAAAATTCTATAGTGTCATACACCTATAAGTATGGTTCCTATGCTGTACAAAATTCATCGAAGAATCTCTCTTACTTATGAAGAAAAGTGTACCTATAGCAAAGAATGCTGCCATTAGTAAGTGAAAAAATGATGAAATTTCACATGTAAAAAAAATTACTGCGTTATGTTTTTCGAAATTCCACTGCTATGAGCGTGAATTCTGAATCCTTCCTGGTCATGCTGACAAGGTTTTATGAATTTATTTGTAAAAGTATAGACAGTGTAAATTAAAATGTCCTGTGGTGCCTCTCCTGCTGCAAGTCGGTCTGTCTGACGTCCTACCCCCCCTTAAGATCCCATAAGATTTCACACACATTTTTGAGCTAACCGAATAAATCGACCACTACGGTGGCAGGTTCGAACCCATCCTCGGGCATGGATGTGTGCGATGTCCTTAGGTTTGTTAGGTTTAAGTAGTTCTAAGCTCTAGGGGACTGATGACCTCAGAAGTTAGGTCCCATAGTGCTCAGAGCCATTTGAACCGAATAAATCGAAATTACATCATTACTCCGTAACGAGCCACCAGAGACTTTGGTTCTATTACACCAAAGAGCTCAGAAAGTGTCCCTGAAAAGCTCTTAAGGTTTGTCCGTGTACTTCTGGCTCATACTGAATATCTCAACTAGAGAAAAATATCGATGTGAGTAGCTACAACACTTGGAGAACAAACTGCCTTTAATACTGTAAGGCGGTGTTATTTTACCTACTTACAAGATCAATTAACATAATTAATTTGGTCGACTAGATAAACATATTTATATCATTTAATATCAAAGGGTAGGTGGATTTATCAGTTTCTTAATCGTACTGGTTCATACTGAACTGCTTCACTTTAACAATACAGTTCTCCATACTTTACGAAAGTTATTTTTGCACTTGCTAGGATGGCGACAGCGGCTGAAAAGCGAAGGACTTCAAGAAGGTCGGGGACGAGCTTCAATTTTTTCTCAGCGTCCAAAGGGCAGAATTTTGCAGCCGCCACAAAGGTGTCCAATGGAGCGTCCCAGCTAGCGCCGCCTTCCATTGTCAGGTGTGCGGGAGAAAGTTGAAAGGAGGGCAGTAAAGATAGCCGTCTAATAAGGATCGCCTGCATTTCTTTCAGCCCTGGTGGACTACGTCTCTTTTCACCACATAGGCGGCTGTGTGTGAATGGTTAAGAATTCTTCCCAAGCAGTATACTCAGGTCTTTCTCCCTGCTTATCCAGGAGGCCTTGTGAATGGCTAAGCCCTTTGATTGGACGTTGCTTTAAAAGGTTTGAGAAGCTGCTTGACCATTTTGTATAAACAGCTCAAGGCGGTCTAGCAGTTTCATGTCTAGGAAGATTGTGAGGAAATCAGGTCACTGGCCGAGTCGACAGTCCACATCAGTGAATTGACATTTGCAAATATTTCCGAAGAATGCGCTGAGTTACTCTCTAGTGGGGGTCTATCGGACACACTTCGCTGGAGAGTGCATAATTTGAAATAGCTGGCAAAATGTCCAGTGATTACTCTGAAACTTCGTCATGGAAAGAGCCGATATTGTGCCACTTGAAGCAGAATTCTTGTTCCTATGTGAGCACAGGAACAAATCGGTACTTCTCCGTGGAGATTTAGACATACGATCGCGCACTTCAGTCAAGAGTCTGCTCCTGGAAAGTGCGCAAGCAGATTGTCCTCATTCGTCAATAGACACTGCAATTGAGTAACTTCGAACGAAGGAGTTCGTGGATGCAACCACACCTTCTCTGTGTACTTACATTCACATTTGCACATCATATTTCATCTCCACGATGACAGCAGTTTTCCGTTAATCAACGCAACAAACATGCAGTACATTCGGCCATTTACAATGATAAACGCGCAACGGTTTCAGAAACAGGGAACATTAAAAATAAAAGTGTGCAGTTCCACTACATAGTTCTCTAAGCTAGCTGTTGTCAGCGCCACTCAGGGTCTTTTATTCCACTATAATAAC
Source organism: Schistocerca gregaria (assembly GCF_023897955.1). Classification (NCBI taxonomy): domain Eukaryota; kingdom Metazoa; phylum Arthropoda; class Insecta; order Orthoptera; family Acrididae; genus Schistocerca; species Schistocerca gregaria. The sequence continues at coordinate 438,195,832 of NC_064920.1, forward strand.
GTTTCCTTTTTGTAATTTTATAGAACTTATCGTTTCGTTGCATACCCTCTTTGAATCTAAACGCACTCACCTCTGGAGTTACGTGGATAGTCAAGAATGTTTCTTGAGCTATTAAATAAGAAGTCATTCTCTATAGTTCCAAATGGTTCAAATGGCTCTGAGCACTATGGGACTTAGCTTCCGAGGTCATCAGTCCCCTAGAACTTAGAACTACTTAAACCTAACTAACCTAAGGACATCACACACATCCATGCCCGAGGCAGGATTCGAATCTGCGACCGTAGCGCGTAGAACCGCTCGGCCACAGCGGCCGGCATTCTCTAGTGTACCTGAACAGATTAAGCTCATATGGTTTTGACTGCAAAGTACTAGCTAGCCCAGATGGTGACCAATGATGCTAGAATAAATGACTGAACCCTCAACATCCCTGCTTAGCCATTTTGCACTTCTTGCAAAATCTCATTTTTGAGACGTTTGTATTAATTTTTGCCTGGTTCATTTACTGCAATTTTATATTTTCTCCTTTCATCAATCAGATCCAATATTTCTTCTGTTACCCAAGGATTTCTACTACCCCTTGTCTTTTTACCTACTTGACCCTCTGCAGCCTTCACTACTTCATCCCTCAAAGCTACCCATTCTACTTCTACAGTATTTATTTCCCCCATTCCTGTCAATTGTTCCCTTGTGCTCTCCCTGAAACTCTGTACAACCTCTAGTTTAGTCAGTTTATCCAGGTCCCATCTCCTTAGATTCGCACCTTTTTACATGTCTTCAATTTTAATCTACATAACCAAAAGATTGTGGTCAGAGTCCACATCTGCCCCTAGAAATGTCTTACAATTTAAAACGTCGTTCCTAAATCTCTGTCTTACCATTATATAATCTATCTGAAACATGTCAGCATCTCCAGGCTTCTTCCATGTATACAAACTTCTTTTATGATTCTTAAACCAAGTTTTATCTAAGTTGCGCTCTGTGCAAAATTCTACCAGGCGGCTTCCTCTTTCATTTCTTACCCCCAATCCATATTCACGTATTACGTTTCCTTCTCTCCTTTTTCCTGCTACCGATTTCCAGTCACCCATGATTATTAAATTTTCGTCTTCCTTCATTATCTGAATAATTTATTTTATTTCATCATAGATTTTTTTCAATTTCTTCGTCATCTGCAGAGCTAGTTGGCATATAAACTTGTACTACCGTAGTAGGCGTAGGCTTTGTGTCTATCTAGGCCACAATAATGCGTTCATTATGCTGTTTGTAGTAGCTTACCCGCACTCCTATTTTTTATTCATTATTAAACCTACTCCTGCATTAATCTTATTTGATTTCGTATTTCTGACCCTGTATTCGCCTGACCAAATGTCTTGTTTCTCCTGCCACCGAACTTCACTCATTCCCACTATGACTTTAAGCTATCCATTTCCCTTTTTTAATTTTCTAACCTACCTGCTCGATTAAGGGATCTGACATTCCACTCTCCGATCCCTAGAACGCCAGTTTTCGTTGTCCTGATAATGACGTCCTCTTGAGGAGTCCAAGCCCGGAGATCCGAATGCGTGACTATTTTACTTGCGGAATATTTTACCCAAGAGGACGCAATCATCATTTAACCATACAGTAAAGCTGCATGCCCTCGGGAAAAATTACGGCTGTATTTTCCCCTTGCTTTCTGCCGTTCGCAGTACGAGAACAGCAAGGTCGTTTTGGTTAGCGTTACAAGGGCAGATTAGTCAATCATTCAGACTGTTGCCCATGCAACTATTGGAAAGGCTGCTGCCCCTCTTCAGAAACCACGCGTTTGTCTGGCATCTCAACATATACCCCTCCGTTGTGGTTGCACCTACGGTACGGTTATCTGTATCGCTGAGGTACGCAAGCCTCCCCACCAACGGCAAGGTCCATGATTCATGGGGAGTTGTATTGGTTATAAGAGACGTAAGAGGAATTTGACATCACATCGAAATGCATCCAACTGTAATCTGCTACTCTCAATCAACTGGTCAAGTACAGTTCCACAGTCAACTATCGCCTACATTCATTACTGGAAATGGACTGAGATAAGCAGATCCGTTGGCGCCAATACTATTCAACTTGGTCTTGAAAAAACTAAGCCATGGCACTGGTAGAATCAGCTAAATGGAGGTGGCTGGAGCACACAATCCTGGCATTTTAGAATATGTTGTGATTTGTGGGAAAACCGTGGAGCAAATCAGCAGGATACTTCCCGATTTCCCCACAATGGGAAGAAAGTTAATTTGCTGGAGAGTGCCGATAAAACAAAATATCTTATAGTGCGAAGCCGTCAAGCTCTCTTTTCTTCCATTGTTATTGACAAGAGTAGTTTCGAACGAGTTCAAGAATTTAATTACATGGGATCCATATCAACCAATAAATGTGAAGTGACATAAAAAGTGCTTCTACGCATAATACATCTACATCAACACATAAATACTAAGTCCATGTCCTTTAGTCTGAACAATTTATTCAAGTCATCATTAATACCACAGAAGAATAAGAACCAATTAACATTAGTACGACCGGTACTTTTATACGGTTGTGAAACTTGGGCGGCAACAGTAACAACAGAAGAAGTTTTGTGCCTTCGAGAGGAAGGTGCTTCGAAAGATCAATGGACCCGTCTACAATACCATGGAAGGTAAACGGGAACGAAAGACGAATGAAGACCTGTTCCAGCTGTTTGAAAAACCAAGCGTTGGCCGAATATTAGGCAAGAGGAGGCTACTATGATTTTCCCCCTACAGCGAGTCCTTCATTCTCACACTGCTAGGAGACGCCCGAGGGGGTGTCAAAGGACGTGATGGGAGGATCGAGTGTCGTAAAACAATGGGGGCTAAGAGCAGTGGAAGATGAAACTAGAGGCCAGCAACGATGGACTATCTCCTCTGTTGTGAAAGACTGACATCCATATTTATTGTACTGTTGTCAGGTATTGCTTCACAATTTTTTGTAGTGGTTTGCTTTTTTCCTTAGTAGTCTAGTTATTTCTTTTTTCTGCTGTAGACCTTAAATACCTGTTAATGCAATGAATGATGATAATTATGTTCACTGTGGTGCACGCCGACTACTAGGCAGCGTTGCATTTTTGACATGAGGCGTAGCTTTTAGCGCATCGTTTCCTCGTAGGACACAGGGCTGAAGAGCGCGACACAGAGCTGCCTTATACAGCATCTAGACGCCAGGCACTATGTGTAGCTGGGTATCGCGAAGACGGCGCAGGGAACGTCACGTGAGCACTTCGCTGTTCGTGTTGAAACAGACGTCTATGTAGAACTGGTTGCGTTCGTTCAGTAGTTATGAGGTTCTTTTCAATACTGCAACAATAGTCTCTACTTCCTCTAATATATCTGTCTACCTTCTTCCTTCAGATGTTAGGTGTTTAACTGTTCTTGAACGGAGATAATATGAACATAGCTCACTTAATAGTGTTTTGTAAATGCTGCCGTCTGACTGTGAGACCACAGTGGCTTGAAAGCTAGCTTATAAGAAAGTAAATAATACTTTCAAGATAGTAAATCATCATAAAAATGTTTCAAAATGGTTCAAATGGCTCTGAGCACTATGGGACGTAAGTTATAAGGTCGTTAGTCCCCTAGAACGTAGAACTACTTAAACCTAACTAACCTAAGGACATCACATACATCTATGTCCCGGGCAGGATTCGAACCTGCGACCGTAGCAGTCTCGCGGTTCCAGACTGTAGCGCCTAGAACCGCACAGCCACAAAGGCCGGCTAAGTCATGATAAAACATTGTTTCAGCTCGAATCTATTTACTTACAACAGTCACAAACCACGACCAAAATAGGTGCAACAAATTTATGAATCCATTGCTTTTTTCCAGTGAGGCGATGCGTTCGGCGAAATGTACGTACATCAGCTAAAATTTAGTGGGCAGTACAAGCAATATCGTATGGTAAAGATGGCTGTAGTGAGTCCTACCGAAATATGTAAATCATCTGCCAGGCACCGCGAACAAATTATAAAAATGGGTCGTTATAGCGACAGCCGATCAGGGGCTGCGCCCACAGGGGAGTTATGATAGGGGTGAATTCTGACAGCGCCCGCTAGTGAGAGAGGACAAGTTTATTATGGGCGTAATGAGGGGTGCGAGACAGCCGCACGCACGACGTGTCCCCCCACCCCCACCCCCTCCCATGCCACTAGGCTTAACTCAATATGGCCTCCACCACCAGCCGGTAAAAGGTTTCCCACTCGTGCTTTAGGCTAATAAACGGAAGTGCCTCGAGGGCTAGCTAATAAATGTAAATGCGGCCTTTGCGAGGTAACTCTTGGGGTACATACATAATAGGAATCGGAATGCTAAGTGTGGGGATCAAAAAGCACTACTCACTCCCAGGGCAGAAGCGCTCGTTGTTGTACGTGCGAACTCAAGACAGCGCCGCTGAACAGTATTGTTGTCGTCCGTGTTAGTTTGGTTGTCGCCTGAGCGTTATTCCGAGTGATCATCAGACCGATGTACCTTGAATGGATATATGTTCCGACGATATAGCTAAAGAAGACGGAAGCTGTACATTTCTGTTGTAAGGACAACCCCGATCACTGCACTCAACAGCAGTATTTTAATCAGCAGTCGAGTACTTCAAAAAGTGTTTTAAATGCTGTCCGTTTCAGATTTACAGAACTGCACATCTTGTGAGCGGCCCGTGGCAACGTAAACGGCATTATATTTCCAAGATTAGTAATGTAGTAATAGTAGGCGAAGGAAATGCTTAGCGATAGAGGCCTAAGTCACTTTGCCGTATTTTTGTGGCGGGCTCGTCCTTCGAAGATGGCATTAATGACAGAAATTCGTTCTCTTCTAATTTTCAAAGTAACACAGTTCTGGTAGAACTCCATTTCTATTCTGAAATATTACTTCTCTTGGCTCCCATGTTCATAAATTAAGGTAATTACATTTCATAAAGCTTGACATGGTCAAGTTTCTTGAACGTACGATCTTAATTTTCAATATAAAATTAATTTTTCTTCGTCGCACATGTGTAAAATGGTGACCGGTTACGATTTCTCAAGCAATCACCTTCATAACCAATATAGAAAACATACCATTAGTAAAACATTTTATCTACTTGCAATACGTTCTGTATAAAAAGAAAAGAAAGTGACAGAAAACATACATAAAAATTTTGCTACACTGAATAACTCGTCGCATCGAGTACAAACACGCAATGCGCCTATGTCTCGTGATACTATTGTTTAAAACGGAGACGAAGGTACATCTGCTACCGGGCACAACGGTGTTCAATCTATCGTTGAAAACAAATACGTGAAGTTTCTCTTTTCGTAGTTTTTTTCTTCTTAGACTATTACGAATTTGTGATTACTTAAAAATTTATACATGGATTAGTCAAGAAGAAATGATTTCAAATTACCTCCCAAACTTGCTTTGCTACCCGTTTGACGTATTATACGAGGGCTGTCCCATAAAGAATGATCATACTTTTTGACATTATAGCTTTACTCATCCTCATAATTTTGATGGTCCTTCTCGAAGTAGTCTCCCATGAATGCCATGCACGTCCCATTTTTGAGAGCTCCTCCATAATTGCCTCCGTAGACTTCACCACTGCTTTGACGATTGATAATGCCTCCCAAGAAGGCGTTTCTTCGTGTTACAGAATAGAAAAACGTCTCATGGCGCTAAATTCGGACTATAGGGAGGGTGAGGGATGCATCTCACGTTGATTTTCGCAAGATATTCAGCAACAGCAGAGCAAATTCAAAAAGTGGAGGATTAGTGATCAATAAATATGAGCTAATTGATTCGTGCACCTATGACCGCTTCGTGGATGCTCGCATATGCGCTGAAGAGCCAAAGAAACTTGTACAGGCGTGCGTACTCAAAAATAGAGATATGTAAACAGGCGGAATACAGCGCTACGATCGGCAACGCCTATATAAGGCAAGAAGTGTCTGAAGTATTTGTTAGATCGGTTACTCCTGCTACAGCGGCGGGTTACCAACATTTAAGTGAGTTTCAACGTGGTGTTATAGTCGGCGCATGAGCGATGGGACACAGCATCTCCGAGGTAGTGATGAAGCAGGGATTTTTCTCGCACGACCATCCATGAGTGTATCCTGAATATCAGAGATCATAAAATTTCGGACATCGCTGTGGCCGGAGAAAAGATCCTGCAAGAACGGGACCAATGACGACTGAAGAGAATTGTTGAACGTATCAGAAATGCAACCCTTCCGCAGATTGCTGCAGATTTCAGTGCTGGACCATCAACAAGTATCAGTGTGCGAATCATTCAACGAAACATCGTCATGTGTGTCCTTGATGACTCCACGACACAAAAGTTTTACGCCTCGCCTGGGCCCGTCAACACCGACATTGCACTGTTGATGACTAGATGGAGACAACCTCTAGAATTCATGAATCCAGCATATCAGCAAGGGACTACTGAAGCTGGTGGAGGCTCTGTAATGGCGTAGGGAGTGTGGAGTGATATGGGACCCCTGATACAGCTAGGTACGACTCTGGCAGTTAACACATGCGTAAGCATCCTTTCTAATCACCTGCAACCATTCATGTCCATTATGCATTGCGGTGGCCTTGGGTAATTCCAGCAGGACAATTCGACATCCCACACATACTGAATAGCTACAGAGTGGCTCCAGGAACACTCATCTGAGTTTAAACACTTCCGCTGCCCACCAAACTGTCCGTGAATATCATCGAGCATTTTGGGGATGCCGTGCAACATGCTGTTCAGAAGAGGTCTCCACCCCCTCTTACTCCTACGGATTTATGGACAGTCCTGCAGGATTCATGGTGTCAGTACCCTCCAGCACCACTTCAAACATTAGTCGAGTCCATGCTACGTCGTGTTGGGGCACGTCTGCGTGTTCGCGGGGGCCCTACACGATATTAGGCGGGTGTACCAGTTTATTTGGTTCTTCAGTGTACCATCAGCAAATAATTTACGTTCTTGTCAAATTTTGATCTTTTCTTATCTTCGACATTCGTATTTTGACAACAGATTATGAAAATGACGTTTATGTTTCATTTTACGTTAGAAGTAACAACATGGATTTTACAGCAATGGGCTTTTGCTACTGCAGGTCAGTTTCAGACCAAGGACTTCATCTTCAAGGCATCACAATCGTTGATTAAAACATTGAAACGACGGTACAGAATTCGTCAGAGGAAGATCATGTGAGCAACAGGGAACCTGTGGCTTGGCAATAAACACTGGGAGCAACAAGGAAGTTTCAACTGCAGACGAAGGCAATTATACTTAATTTCGACAAAAAAGTTGTGATTAATACAGACAAGACAGGTTGCCAGTCAACTACTGACAAAACTCTGAAGGAAATTCAGAAATTGTGTGGGTTTTTGAATCATCAATCTTCTGACTTTAATGCGACCCGCCACGAATTCCTGTCCCCTGCCATCCTCTTCATCTCAGAGTAGCACTTGGAATTTACGTCCTCAGTTATTTTCTGAATGTATTCCAATCTCTGTCTTTCTCTGCCGTTTTTGCCCACTACAGCTCCCTGTAGTACTATGGAAGTCATTCCCTGATGTCCTATCATCGTGTCCTGTTTCCTTGTCAATGTTTTCCACATACTCCTTTCCTCTCCAATTCTGCGCAGAATCTCCTCATCCGTTACCTTATCAGTGAACCTAACTATCAATAATCGTCTGTAGCACCACTTCTCAAATACTTCGATTCTCTTACGTTCCGCTTTTCCCACAGCCCGTGTTTCACTGCCATACTGTGCTGTATTCCAGACGTACATCCTCAGAAAGCTCTTCCTCAAATTAAGGCCTACGTTTGATACTAGTTGACTTCTCTCGGCCAGGAATGCTTTCTTATCCATTGCTAGCCTGCTTTTGATGTTCTCCTTACTCCGTCCGTCATTGGTTATTTTGCTGGATAGATAGAAGAATTCCTTAACTTCATCTACTTCCAGATCTCGGTTTTGATATTAAGTTCCTTACTGTTCTCATGCTCCAAAATGGACTCCGATTTGCCAGCCATGCGACGTTTTTGCCTATCGGCAAGCAAAAATCTTTATGAAGCGCCCTCAGCACTTTATATTTCAGACTGACAACGAATGAGAAACTGATTCTCGTGAAGATGCTATTAAAACCCATCCCATCGCACATCACCAATTGTCAGCACCTGTATTGGCCAAAGTGTTGCGCTACGCATGTTTTGCATCCAAGCTGTCGGAAGAAAGAGAAATTTTTCAAAATGTCAGCGAGGTGTGTTTTCTATTACAAACTCTAAACATTACCTGTAAAAGCGAGCAAACTGCATTCATGCGACGAAGTAGATGCCGTTTCAGTCTATGTTTTCCATTTCTCTAGAATATATAGCGTCCTGCAACATGGGATGTCGAGAGCACATCCTACGAGTGATTGTACATCTATATCTACATATATACTCCACTAGCCACCAAGCGGTGTGTGGCGGAGGGCGCAATTCACGCCAAAAGCATATTGTCTCTCCCCCCCCTCCCCCCTCTGCTCCGCTCGCGGATCGCGCGAGGGAAAAACGACTGTCTGAATGCCTAAGTACGAGCTCTGATTTCCCTTATCTTTAAATGGTGATCATTGCGTGATTTTAAAGTCGGTGCTCTACATCCTCGGCCAAGATCTGATTTCGGAATTTAGTGAGCAGCGCCAACCGTTTAGCACGTCGTCTATTTGCAAGTGTGCCCCACTTCAAACTTTTTATGAGATTTGTAACACTTTATCGATGGCCAAATGTACTAGTTACGAATCTTGTCACTCTTCTTTGGACCTTCTGAATCTCTTGAATCAGACCCAACTTGTAACGGTCCCATACAGACAGACGAACAGTACTCTAAGAGTGGGTGAACTAACGTAATGTAAGTATGGCAAGTGTTCTACCATCTGAGCTACTGAAGCACGACTCACGCCCGGTACTCACAGCGTTACTTCTGCCAGTATCTCGACTCCTACCTTCCAAACTTTACAGAAGCTCTTCTGCGAACCTTGCAGAACTAGCACTCCTGAAAGAATGGATATAGCTGAGACATGGCTTAGCCACAGCCTGGGGGATGTTTCCAGAATGAGATTTTCACTCTGCAGCGGAGTGTGCGCTGATATGAAACTTCCTGGCAGATTAAAACTGCACTTGCCCGCGAAAGGCAAAGGTCCCGGGTTCGAGTCTCGGTCGGGCACACAGTTTTAATCTGCCAGGAAGTTTCATATCAGCGCACACTCCGCTGCAGAGTGAAAATCTCATTCTGGTAATGTAAGTAGTTTCCTTTGTTGTAGAATTGCATCGCTTCAGGATTCTACCAATAAACCTCAATCTGCAGTTCGCCTTGCCCGTTGCTTGTGTAATCTGATCATTCCATTTGAGATCATTTCGAACAGTCAGACCCAGATACTTGACGGATGTTACCGCTTCCAAAGACTAGGCATTTATTTTGAACTCGTACGTTAATGGCGACTTTCGCCTTGTTATACGCAGTAGGCTGTACTTACTAACATTGAGAGATAACTGCCATTCATTACACCACGCATTTGTTTTCTGCAAATCCTCATTGATCTGTTCACAACTTTCGTGTGATACTACTTTCCTGTAGACTACAGCATCATCGGCAAACAGTCTAATGCCGCTGTCAATACCACCAAGCAGATCGTTTATTTAAATCATAAAAAGCAGTGTATTATCACTGCCCTGGGGCACACCTCATGTTAGGCTTGTTTCTGTTTAAGTCACACCATTGAGGACGACATACTGATCTCTTTCTGTTAGAAAACTTTCTAAGCAACAGCATATGCCATCGGATAGACCGTTAGCGCGCACTTTTTGGATGAAGCGACAATGCGGAACTGAGTATGACCAAAATTTTTGGGGCTGGTTTTAGAATCTACAGATAAAATATTGCTTTCAAATTCGTTAAAAGAATCTCTCATTGGCCTTTCGACAGCTGCTTTCATTTCGCATAATTTCTGTTTGTCAGAGGGACAGTGACTACGTTTAAAACGACTGTGCAAAATACTCTGTTTTCTCAGTAACTTCCTAATGTGTTTGTTGTACCAAGGTGGATCCTTTCCCTCCCCTATATTTTGGCTAGGCACATACTTCTCTAGCACGGGATAGCCAATACCTTTAAATTCCGACCAAAGATACTCAATATCTTTGTCTCCCGCGATGAATACTTGGAGCTGACTATGAAGATATTCATTAATGACACTTTTATTTGCTTCCCAAACAAGAAAAGTCTACGCTGTTTCTTTGGTTTATTTGCAACTTCCACTGACATAGAAGTCACAGCGACATTATGATCAGTAATACCTTCTTCTAGATTAGCTTCTTCAAAAAGATCAGGTCTGTTTGTCACAAAGATGTTCCCATCTCGAGTTGGTTTTCTAACCAATTGCTCGAGGTTGAGAGCGCTCCTAGAAGAACTTCACATGAGTCTTTTCTTCTGCTCCCTGATATAAACGTGTAATTTTCCCAGTCAAAGGACGCCAGATTAAAGTCTTCATCTATAACTAATGGATAATTTGGATATTTATTTCCTATGTACTCATGACTTTCCCTGTAACGTTCTGCGACGTTTGTTGCAGATTCTGGTGGTCCATAAAAACATCCTAATAAAATGGTTAATCCTTGTCTGGTTGACAGCGTTATCGAATCTATTTCACAGTCCGACCCAGTATCGATTTCAACTGTATTTAAACAACTTTTAATTGCAGTGAACACACCACCTCCCATGGCCTCCTTTCCAAACATTGTCCAATCCGAGTTCAACATTTCACTGCTATTTATGTATAGTTTCAACCAGCTTTCGGTACCTAATACAATATTGGCATTTCTGCTGTTTATTTCGGAGAGTAACTCGGGGATCTTGCTACAGACACTTCGACAGTTTACTAACATGAGATGTAGCCCATTTAAATCCTTTGGAATGTACTGTTCAGGCGAACTAACAATTTTTACAGTTGGCATACCCGCATCAGTATCATGAACTGGTAATTTTTCAGGCCAACGGTTTGTTTCGCGTGGGCAGGAACGTAATCTAAAAAAACATGTGCGCACCACAAGTGCTGTGCTACCCATGTAGCTGCTTTCTGTGTGTAGTGCACCCCTGATCTACCGAGGGGCGTCCTACAACCTTCCATCCCATAGCGTAGATCTAGGAATCTATAACAATTTTCGTCACCGAGTCGACGTAGTCTCTGGTTTAGATTCTCCACTAGACTCCAAACCAGAGGACCCCAGTCCACCCTGGGTACGATGCTACAGATCGTCAACTTGGCTTCCACTCCTCGAGAGATGGAGGCCGCCTTCGCCAATTTAGCCTGACGTCGAAAGGACCTAAGGATTTCGTCGGAATCCCGACAACAGGTATCGTTCGTGCCGAAATGTGCAACAATCTGCAGCTGGCTGCACCCCGCACGCTCGATAGCCGCCGGAAGAGCCTCTTCCACATCCCGGACAAGGGCCCCCGGCAAGCACACCGAGTGTACGTTGGACTTCTCCCTCCGCCCTAGCCGCTGTGTTCCTGAGGGACTCCATGACCCGCCTTACATTGGAGCTCCCAATAACTAACGTTATTCTTTTATTCTGGCACATTGTGACTTACTATGTTACTGATTCTGAATAACGTCATTTGCTTTATTACTATCGAGGTTTGGCTTGGGCTTCCCAACAGTGCCACACGTCTCTGAAAATGTAGTTAAAAATGCTAAATAGTAAAACAGCATAAAAATATCACCAAAAATTCATGAAAATGCACTTGGGTTTTTTCATTATATTACTTCTGAAATGTCATATAAATTAAATAATATAACACGTGATTAAAAAATATAGACTGAAAAGCAAGTTTTAGTGGGATTCGAACCACTGGTACGTATGCGACCATCTTGCACAGCACAGACGCTAACTACATTTTTTTCCTTTTTTTAGGGACCTTCCTGGCACACAAAGGGAGGGGTGGGGGAAATGGAGTAGAGGTACAATGAGCATAGTGTATTTATCTTCCTTCCGTTTTTTCATATTCTTATTTATTTATTAATACCATTGAGAATAGAAGGAAACCGGCGTCGCGAGGAGGAGAGAGCAGAAAGACGTCAGACTCATTCAGACTATCGACGTTTTTTCCAAGAAGAACATTCTGATGATTAGAGAATATACCGATTCTAAGTGTGGTAGAGGCGGGGATGAACTCTTCATAAAAGGAACACACAAATATTATGGTGGGTTAAGGAAGACACTGCAAAGGAAAATGGAGACAAATTGTATTTTCGATTGTGGACAACTGTACAATGGTGTTCATTAAGGTACTGCCAAAGATCAAGGATACTATTCTCGCTATTAGCAAACAATTAATGAGCTGCGTGTCTACAAATATACTTCACAGAGTTCGTCTTCGCTTGCAGAAACTACCCCGCGTCCAGAAAAATGAGCAGTTGAGTCGGTATCTGATGAGAAGTCGTACAGGTAATTAGGGACAACATCAGTCGTATCAAGAACCAGACATCTCTTGCATAAATGCACACCGGGCGGTGTTCGTCTGTGTCCTATCACAGGAGACACATAAAAGGGTGTCTGCGAGTTGAATCCTGTGAATGCCTGACCGGCTTACTTGCTTCCTATTGACAGTAAGTTACCATGCAGACTTTGGATTTCACTGTCAAGATAGGAGTGCACACCGATCGTCAAACGGCACAAAGTTGACGTGGGGATATTTCCCTTCAACTACATTCGGTGACCTGTGCTGCTGTAGGAAACCATAGATCGCCTTCGTCGAAGTATTACAGAACGGACGTAGCTCAGTTTCAGGAAAAAGTGGCGGAAGTGAAAGAAAGGTGGCAGGACTTTCGGAAGCTGAATAAGTGCTGAGTAGAAATGTTGTACAAATGCCTCCAGAAATAGGCTGGTAGGGCACGCAGAACAACGACGCCCACAACGCCATGTGAGAGCCAATGAAAAGGGGCACTTTTCTGTCAGGCACATCTTACGGACCTTAACACCTTAACCGCTCCTACACCGCAGGGAGGTCTCGTATCATATCTTGAACAGCAGGCCGTAGCAGACGAATGAATCCAATGTCGCTAGCATGCGGCAGGCCATGATTGGCGGAATAGGAAATGTCTGTACCAAGTCATGTATTTTTTTGTATCACCAGTCTTCTGCGTAGTGTGATGCGGCCCACCACGAATTCCTCTCCTTTGCCATCCTCTTCATCTTAGAGTAGCACTTGCAACTTACGTCCTCAATTATTTGCTGTACGTATTCCAGTCTCCGTCTTCCTCTAGAGTTTGTGCCCTCTACAGGTTCCTCTAGTACTATGGATTTCCTGATGTCTTAACTGATCTCCTATCATCCTGTCCTTTTACCTTGCCAGTCTTTTCCACATATTTCTCTCCTCTCCAATTCTGTCCAGAATCTCCCCATTTATTTCCTTATCAGACCACCCAATTTTTAACATTCGCCTATAGCACCACATCTCAAATGCTTCGATTCTCTTCTGTTCTAGTTTTCCCACGATCCATGTTTCTCTGCCGTACAATGCTGTGCTCCAAACGCACACCCTCAGAAATTTCTTCCACAAACTTAAGTCTATGTTCCATGGTAGTAGACTTCTCTTGGTTAGGAATGCCCATCTTGTTAGTGCTAGCCTGCTTTTGATGTTCTCCTTCCTCCCTCCGTCATTGAATGTTTTGCTGCCTAGCTAGTAAAATTACTTAACTTCGTGACCATCAATCTTGATGTACTTTTCCTCGCTCTTCTCATTTCAGCTACTTCTCATTAATTTCGTCTTTTTTAGATTTACCCGCAATTCATATTCTACACCCATCAGATTGTGCATTCAATTCAGAAGATCCTGCATTCTTCTTCACTTTCACCCAGTATAGCAATGTCCTCAAAGAATCGTATCATTGATATCCTTTAAACTTGAATTTTAGTTCCACTACTGAACTTTTCTTTTATTTCCAGCATAGCTACATCGATGAACAGACAGAAGAGTACGGGCGAAAGACTAAATCCCTGTCTTACGCACTTTTTAAACAGAGCGCTTCGTTCTTGGTCGTCTACTCTTATTATTCCCTCTATGCTCTTGTACATATTCTGTATTACCCGTCTCTCCATACAGCATTGCCCTATTTTTCCCAGAATTTCGAACATCTTGCACCATTTTGCATTGTCGAACGCCGGTTTCAGGGTGACAAATCCTATGGAACTGTGCCGATTTTTCGTTAGTCTTGCTTCCATTATCAACCGCAACAACAGAATTGGTGTCTTTACTTTTCCTAAAGCCAATGTGATCGTCATCTAACACATTCTCAATTTTCCTTTTCATTCTTCCGGCTATTATTCTTGTCATCAACTGGGATGCATGCGCTGTTAAGCTGATTGTGCGATAATTGTAACACTAGTCACCCTTGGCAGTCTTCGGAATCGTGTGGATGGTGTTTTTTCGAAAGTCAGATGGTATGTCGTCTGAGTCATACATTGTACATACCTACGTAAATAGTCGTTATGTTGCATTACCTTAATGATTTTAGAAATTCTAATGGAATGTTATTCATCCTTCCTGCGTTATTGAACCTGAAGTCCTGTAAAGCTCTCTTAAATCCTGTTTCTAATACTGGTTCGCCTACCTCTTCTAAATCGACTCCTGTTTCTTCCTCTATCACATCTATCTTATCTTCCCTGTCATCAAGGCTTTCAATGAATTCTCTCCATCTATCCGCCCTCTCCTCTGAATTTAACACTCTTTAATGTTACCATGTGGCGGTACGCCACATAACGTGATAAAAATGATATTGAATAACTTCGCAAATATACCAAAACTGACGTCGTAATAAAATAAATATTATCACAGAAAAATAACAAAGACTCCGTAATCAATTAATACGATCTGCGAATGTAATTGTAATCTCTGTTCTTTTGCAAAAAGATCGTTGTGTCTTCCCTTTTGTTTCTGCGTAATGTAAGAAGCCATTTTGTGCCGAGGCACGAAACCGTGTAGGTTTCATGTAATATTTAGATTAAATATAATCAAATATTACTTTAAAAAAGTGGTAAAACTTTATATGTTCCAGCTCCTATATTCATGAAGCTGTAAAATTAATGTCTTTACTCAGATTTTATAGGGGAAGATTGGACGCTGAGGGCAGCGCTATAGTTTTTAATGATAATGGCCCAGAGTCGTAATAAATATCTTCATATCTCATAATTTTGACAAATAAAAATAAATGTAAACGTAGGAGACTTCTCTTTATTTCCTTTCCAACAATAGTTTATCAAGTGCGTACAGTGACTTTTATCACCGCACTCCGTAATTGCTAAACTCTCTATAGCGTTGCATTTTCATAACAGTAAACTAAATAGAAATAATCACTTTCAGTATTTACTATTACTCCGTAATTGCTAAACTCTCTATAGCGTTGCATTTTCATAACAGTAAACTAAATAGAAATAATCACTTTCAGTATTTACTATCACAGAGATAAATCTGGAGGACTACCAGTTAGTAGTATCTTTTAAAATAAAAACATTGCATCGGACAAACTAACTGCGAGAGAAGTACCACAACTGAGTCGCTGATGTAAATGACACTAACTCCAACTTTTCGTAACACATACATACCAATATATAAAGAACCACCACAAACACCCTTGCTTTTAACGTCACCGAATGTTGTTTTGACTTTCCTGTATGCTAAATCTGTCCTTCTAACAATCATTTCTTTTTATATTCTTCACATTTTTCACGCAACCGTTTCGTCTTAGCTCCCCGGCACTTCCTATTAATTTCATTCGTCAGCGACTTGTATTGCTGTAATCTTGAGTGTCCCAGAACATTTTTGTGCTTCCTCCTTTCATCGCTGCTGGGGCGCCTTGTCACACTCCGTGCGGCTTCCCTCGTCGGAGGTTCGAGTCCTCCCTCGAGCATGGGTGTGTGTGTTGTCCACAGCGTAAGTTAGTTTAAGTGGTGTGTATGCTTAGGGACCGATGACCTCAGCAGTTTAGTCCCACAAGACATTACTACAAATTTCCAATTTTTTTCGCCATTCCTTAGTACTTCTCTAAACCACTTCCTTGCATGTTGATTCTTTCTGACTTATGTTTTAAGCTTCAGTCCACTCTAAATTGTGAACCCAGTCTATGTCTGCTCCTGAATACGCCTTACAATCCACTGACTTTGCAATCTCTCCTTGATCTTGCTGTAGCGTAACTGAGATCTCAAGGTCCTTGCCAACTATACCTTGTGGTTTCGGTCCCCAATTACTTGTAAATTTTCATCTTATTTTATTCACTGAATTCAATATTCTTATATACTTCCTCTATCTCTTCATCTTCAGCTTTCGACGTCGGTACGTATAGCAGAACTATCGTTATCGATGTTGGTTTGCTGTCGATTCTGATAAGAATCCTTCCTATTCACAAGGAATCCTGCTCCCATTATACCATTTTCTGTTACTTTTGATATTACCCTATACTCATCTGGTCAGAAATGCTTGTCTTCCTCCAATTTCACGTCACTGCCCCTACTGCATCTAGATTGAGTCTTTGCATATTTCCATTTTCAGATATTCTAGTTTCCCTACCACATTCAGATTTCTGATATTCCTCACTCCGATTCGTGGAGCGTTATTCTTTCGTTTATTATTCAATCTTTTCCTCATGGTAACCTCCCTCTTGGCAGTCTCCTCCCGGAGATCCCAAAGGGGGACTATTCTGGAATCTTTCGCCAATGGAGAGATCATCATGACATGTTTTCAATTACAGGCCACACGTCCTCTGGATACACGTTACGTGTTTTTAACGCATTGGTTTCCATTGCCTTCTGTATCTTCATTCCATTCATTGATCATTGTTATTCTTCCGCCTTCAGTGGCAGTTTCCCACTCCTAGGACAAGAGTGTTCCTTGAACGTCTGTCCGCTCCTTCGTCTTTGACAAGGCCGTTGGCAGAATGTGGGTGACTTCTTATACCGGAATTATTCGGCCACCAATGATGATTATTAACCGAAATTTAAACAGTGACAGGTTTCGAACTCGACGCTACCCCTAGACCACAGGTGCACGTGGGGGACATGAGACGCTAAATATACATTTACATTTTTTGTCCATTGCAGATGATCTAGTACTTATAAACGGTGACCTAAGATCTCAGCTCGTAATTGGAAAAGTAGGCACCGGCATTTGAGGGCAATTGTCCTCCTCAGATCCCTTGCGAAATCGAGCCAAAAGCATCGAATACTATCAGCTACACGCAAAAGGTGCAGCGTTGTCCGCAGGAAGTTCCGCACCTATAGCCATTCCGCTCTATTTGCAGGAAGAATCAATACACAAAGAAATGGGACACAGAAGTACTGACGGAGGACGAGACACGCTTTACGTTCTCTAAGACAGTGGATACAACAACAAGGAATAGCTTAGTAGGCAGTATAGTTTAAGAGGAATGGACGTCTCACAAAAGCGCAATGACCGAAGTTGGAAAGAAAAACACAAACAAAAAGAAAATAACAAAAGAAAGTAACTGCGAAGTTACGGTGGTTAACAGAAGAAATATTTCAATTGATCGATAAAAGATGAAAGTACACAAATGTTCAGGGAAATTCAGGAATACAGAAATACAAGTCACTGAGGAATGAAAGAAATAGGAAGTGCGGGGATGCTAAGACGAAATGGTTTCATGGAAAATGTGAAGAAATCGAAAAAAAGTGACTTTTGGAAGGACTTGGCATATAGGAAAGTCAAAACAACCTTCGGTGACATTAAAACCAAGGGTGGTAACATTAAGTGTGCAACGGGAATTCCAGTGCTAGATGCAGAAGAGATAGAGGGTAGGTGTAAAGAGTACATTGAAGACCTCTATGAAGGGGGATGATTTGTCTGATATAATAGAAGGAGAAAGAGGAGGCGATTTAGAAGAAATAGGGGAGCCAGTATTAGAATCAGAATTTAAGAGAGCTCCGGAGGACTTGAGAGGAAATAAGGCAGAAAGGGGTAGCTAACATTCCATCACAATATCTTAAGTCATTCGGAGAAGTGGCAACTAAACGACTATTAACGATGGTGTGAGTCTGACGACATGTTATTTGTTTTTCGGAAAGATATCATCCACACAATTCCGAAGACTGCAGGAGCCGACAAGTGTCAGAATTATCTCAAAATCTGTTTAACAGCACATGCATAGAAATTGATGACAATACTAATACACAGAAGAATGGAAAAGAAAATTGAGAATGTCTTGGATGACGATCAGATTGGCTTCAGGAAAAGTAAAGGCACGAGAGAGGCAATTCTCACGTTGTGGTTGATAATGAAAGCAAGACTAAAGGAAAATGAAGACTCATTCATAGGATCTGCCGATCTGGAAAAAAGCGTTCTACAATGTCAAACGGTGTAAGATATTCGAAATTCTGAGAAAAAAAATAGGGGTAAGCAATAGGGAGAGATGGGTAACGTACAATATGAACAAAAGCCAACAGGTAATAATGACAGTCGACGGCCAAAAACGAAGCGCTCGGCTTAAAAAGGGGGTAAGACGGGGATGCAGTCTTTCCTCCCTATTGTTCAATCTGTAGATCGAAAAATCAATTATGGAAACAAAAGAAAGGTTCAAGAGTGGAGTTAAAATTCAATATGAAAGGACGTCAATGATACCGTTCGCTGATGACCTTAATATCCTGGGTTAAAGTGAAGCAGAATCGCATGATATGTTGAATGAAATGATCAATCTAATGAGTACAAAATATGGATTGAGGGTAAATCGAGAAAGACGAAAGTAAAAAGAACTAGCACAAATGAGTACAGCGAGAAACTTAAGATATGTATTACGAGTCATGAAGTAGACGAATTCTGCTACCTAGGCAGCAAAATAATCGACAATGGATGGATCAGGTATACATAAAAAATAGATTAGTACTGACAATAAGGGCATTCAAGGCCAAGAGAAGTTTACTAGTGTCAAACATAGGCCTTACTTTGAGGAAGAAATTTCTGAGAATATACGTTTGGAGCTCACCATTGTAAGGTAATGAGACTTAGAAATGGTACTTGAATTACGAAACCATTACGGCACCTCACCTCAACCTCTCCATACCAGCAATATTCTACTGTATTTCTGTAAAGTAGTTAACATATTTCTGAGACAGCATTCAGATTTTATATCATTAATGTAAAGGTACTTTGATACATCGTTATGTTTATGTTACAGTGATATTATTCTTATGTGTATTATTTCTTTTGACACTATGATCTTTGTCGTACTTGTAACTCCGATTTTTGGGCGCGTATGCGGTTGGATATAGTGGGAATTAGTGAATTTCGGTGGCAGAAGGAACAAGACTTCTGGTCAGGTGAATACAGGATTATAAATACAAAATCAAATAGGGGTAATGCAGGGGAAGGTTTAATAATGAATAAAAAAATAGTAGTGCGGGTAAGCTACTAGAAACAGCATAGTGAACGTATTATAGTGGCCAAGATAGACACGAAGCCCACGCCTACTACAGTAGTACAAATTTATATACCAACTACCTCTGCAGATGACGAAGAAATTGAAGAAATGTATGATGAGATAAAAGAAATTATTCAGGGTGTGAAGGGAGACGAAAATTTAATAGTCATGGGTGACTGGAATTCAGTAGCAGGAAAAAGGAGAGAAGGAAACGTAATACGTGAATATGGGTTGGGGGTAAGAAATGAAAGAGGAAGCCGCCTGGTAGAATTTTGCACAGAGCGTAACTTAATCATAACTAACGCTTAGTTCAAGAATCATAAAAGAAGGTTGTATACATGGAAGACCCTGGAGATACTACAATATGTCAGATTATATAATGGTAAGACAGAGACTTAGAAACCAGGTGTCATGAACTGTAGATTAAAACTGAAGAAACCGCAAATAGGTTGGAATTTAAGGAGATGGGACCGGATAAACTGACTAAACCAGAGGTTGTACAGAGTTTCAGGAAGAACATAAGGGAACAATTGACAGAAATGGGAGAAAGAAATACAGTAAAAGATGAATGCGTAGCTTTGAGGAAGAAATAGTGACGGCAGCAGAGGATCAAGTAGGTAAAAAGACGAGGGCTAGTAGAAATCCTTGGGTAACAGAAGAAATTTGATTGATGAAAGGAGAAAATACAAAAATGCAGTAAGTGAAGCAGGCGAAAAGGAATACAAACGTCTCAAAAATGAGATCGACAGGAAGTGCAAAATGGCTAAGCAGGGATGGCTAGAGGACAAAAGTAAGGATGTAGAGTCTTATCTCACGAGGGGTAAGATAGTTACTGCCAACAGGAAAATTAAAGAGACTTTTGGAAAAAAGAGAACCACTTGCATGAATATCAAGGGCCCAGATGGAAAACCCAGTTCTAACAATGAAGGCAAAGCAGAAAGGTGGAAGGAGTATATAGACGGTCTATACAAGGGCGATGTTCTTGAGGACAATATTATGGAAATGGAAGAGGAGGTAGACAAAGATGAAATAGGAGATACTATACTGCGTGAAGAGTTTGACAGAGCACTGAAAGACCTAAGTCGAAACAAGGCCCCGGGAGTAGACAACATTCCATTAGAACTACTGACAGCCTTGGGAGAGCCAGCCCTGACAAAACTCTACCATCTGGTGAGCAAGATGTATGAGACAGGCGAAATTCCCTCAGACTTCAAGAAGAATATAATAATTCCAATCCCAAAGAGAGCAGTTGTTCATACATGTGAAAATTACCGAACTATCAGTTTAATAAGTCAAGGCTGCAAAATACTAACGCGAATTCTTGACAGACGAATGGAAAAACTGTTAAAAGCCGACCTCGGAGAAGATCAGGTTGGATTCAACAGAAATGTTGGAACACGTGAGGCAACGCTGACCCTACGACTTATCTTAGAAAATAGATTAAGGAGAGACAAACCTACATTTCTAGCATTTGTAGACTCAAAGAAAGCTTTTGCCAATGTAGACTAGAAAATTCTCTTTCAAATTCTGAAGGTAGCAGGGGTAAAATACAGGGAGCGAAAGGCTGTTTAAATTTGTACAGAAACCAGATGGCAGTTATAAGAGTCGAGGGACATGAAAGGGAAGCAGTGGTTGGGAAGAGAGTGAGACAGGGTTGTAGCTATTCAATTTGTATATTGAGCAAGCAGTAAAGGGAACAAAAGTAAAGTTCGGAGTACGTATTAAAGTCCATGGAGAACAAATTAAAACTGACGTTCGGCGATGGCATTGTAATTCTATCAGAGACAGCAAAGGACTTGGAAGAGCAGTTGAACGCAGTGGACAGTGTCTTGAAAGAAGGGTATAAGATGAACATCAACAAAAGCAAAACGAGGATAATGGCATGTAGTCGAATTAAGTCGGGCGATGCTGAGGGAATTAGCTTAGGAAATGAGACACTTAAAGTAGTAAAGGTGTTTTGCTATTTGGGGAGCAAAATAACTGATGATGGTCGAAGTGGAGAGGATATAAAATGTAGACTGTCCCTGGCAAGAAAAGCGTTTCTGAAGAAGAGATATTTGTTAACATCGAGTATAGATTTAAGTGCCAGGAAGTCGTTCCTTAAAGTATTTGTATGGAGTGTAGCCATGCATGGAAGTGAAACATGGACGATAAATAGTTTAGACAAGAAGAGAATAAAAGCTTTAGAAATGTGGTGCTACAGAAGAATGCTGAATAGTAGATGGGTAGATACGTAACTAATGAGGAGGTATTGTGTATAATTGGAGAGAAGAGGAGTTTGTGGCACAACTTGACCAGAAGAAGGGATCGGTTGGTAGGACATGTTCTGAGGCATCAAGGAATCACCAATTTAGCCCTGGAGGGCAGCATGGAGGGTAAAAATCGTAGAGGGAGACCAAGAGATGAATACACTAAGCAGATTCAGAAGGATGTAGGCTGCAGTAGATACTGGGAGATGAAACTTGCACAGGATAGAGCAGCATGGAGAGCTGCATTAAACCAGTTTCAGGACTGAAGACCACAACAACAAAAGGCAGTTATTAGAGAGAGTCAAGTGTTGGTCGTCATTTTGAAAAGACGTAAATTGTAGTCAGTTTATAAAATGTGCATTTTAAAAGTGAGGAAGATTTTTTCAAGTATGTATTATATAGTGAAGTGATGTTTTATGAGTTACGTCATATTGCAACAAAAGTGATAGAAAAGAAGTGTAACTTAAATTCGGAGTGCTGCTTACTTTCTTTACATCACCATTGTGCTAACTTGCAAAAGTTTAATCTTCTACAATTTTTTATGAAACACATCTATAAAACTTTTGAATATCGCAGAATAACACCTAGGCCTTTTTGAATCCAAGCTTGGAATCATCAACACCTAGATTTTCGACGATTGAGCCATGAGTTCAAAACTAGACCAGCGTGGGAAACACGAAAGATGAGTGCCTACTTTATCCATTATTTCATGAAATGACTTTATTAACGCCGGCCGGAGTGGCCGTGCGGTTCTAGGCGCTGCAGTCTAGAACCGATGGACCGCTCCAGTCGCAGGTTTGAATCCTGCTTCGGGCATGGATGTGTGTGATGTCCTTAGGTTAGTTAGGTTTAATTAGTTCTAAGTTACAGGTAACTGATGACCTCAGAAGTTGAGTCGCATAGTGCTCAGAGCCATTTGACTTTATTAACTGTGCTCTAATGCCACCGGCCGCATAATATAACTTTGTTGTTGCCCGAAAATGCAATATTTAGTAGCGTGAGCAACACTAGTACCATAATTAATTTTTGACCGTTGTTGTGGTAGGGTTGTTAGAACGTGGACTGTCGGAAAACCGGGACAGAAGAGAATCGAAACGTTTTACATGTGTTGCTTCAGAGGTATGTTGAAAATTAGACGTGCTCATTAAGATAAGGAATAAGTACGTTCTCCACAGAATCAGCGACTGAACATATGGAAAACACTACAAAAGAAAACGTTTCAGGACGATAGGACATCTGATAAGACAAGAAGGAATAATTTCCTTGGTGCTAGAGGGTGCTGCTGACGGTGAAAACTGTAGCGGAACACAGAGATCGGAGTATGCCCAGGAAATAATTGAGGACGTAGGTTTCAATTGCTGCTGTAAGATGAAGAGTTTGGTCAGGAGAGGAATTCATTTTGGACCACATAAAACCAGTCAGAAGACTGATCTGTTAAACATCATCCTATTAGCTGGTGATATACATTGTTTTGATAGCCTTTTAGAAATCTGAGCAGGCCTTAATCAGGTGAAACGCGTTATTCGTTACAAGAATGACTTTGCATCCTTGACTCTCTCTTTACATCCACGTGCAATTACGAGAATCGGTTGTTGCACCAATCGGCCTATCATGGAATGGAATAAACTTTGAAACAGAAAAGATCCAATGGAGACCACTGCGTTTTGATTCAGCGTCATTTAGGAAGCATGACTGCGTATTGCGTGATGCTAGCCAAGTATTGTGGTAGACGGTGCGAGAGGGACTTTCTGCATCAAGGTGTGGTTAACTGTCGAAATTTAAAGAGCGAACGTTTATAGAACAGTCAAACGATATAATTCTTCCCGCTATGAGTATCTCGATAGCAGAACGTTAATTGTTGTCCTTCCTACATAGCATATGTGACAGGAGCAAGAAAGGGGGAAATGTTTGTGACACACAAAGTACCCTCCCTCACGTACCATGAGGTGACGTACGCAGTGCAGATGTAGATGTACCGATTTTCACATATACTCAAGGTAATTCACGGTTATATAGATATGAGTATTTATATTCACTAAACAGAAGATCCAGGGTTATCCACAATAAAAGAATTGATTACCAAAATACTGGCGGGAGGAAGTAACTGTTTCGTACTTGACCCTAAATAGACGTTAAATGTAACACGTTAATCATAAATGTATTAATAACTTAATGACAGTCTTTGTATTGCAGAATAAATAATTTTTGCACTGCATACGTCGTTTTTCAGTGTAAGACCTTTTCCCGACCGACCGTTTGGAAGAAATTTATGACATCATACGTTTGGTTAAACGATAAAGGCTTTCCGCTCAATTTGCCTTACTGCGTGGATATCAGCAATGTGGGAGTTCAAATAGTCGCCAGGAAGGCATTAAGGAACTTTCGCCAGGCTTTTGTCGCCGTTGTTCAGCGAAAGAATCTAGAAGTGCAACTGTCAGCGCTCTGGAGCAGAATTTGTTCTAGCGCGACATGAAATACATACCGGAAATTTCTCTAGTCGTTATTCTCCTTGACTAACGTAAGATACAGCAAGGAAAAAGTCGCGTGGTGTTCCTGCCCTACAGCAGCGTGGAAGCGTGCGGAGAGACACTATCTGTGATACGTTACCTGACTGCATTAAAAGCGAAGGAAGCTCACTATCCTCACTTTTTCTAACCGCTGTAACTTCTGTTTCAGCATGTATGAAGGTTTCACGCTATTATCGTTTAAAGCCCAGACACATGAAAAGACAAATGGTACTTCTCTTGGCCAGAAATGGCAATACCATCAGCGCACTATATAAGACGGAGCGTAGGACGTCTTCGTCAGCCCTCGTTCGGCTCATCTGAAGATGGCTGGAAGTTGTTTAACCGAAATATCGTGCAATGAAGTTTTCGACGATCGGTTGCAAGCCCGAATTTTTTTTTATCACGTTTTACAGTCAAACAGGTAATAACTGCAATGTACTCCACCAAAGACTACATCGATATGACATCCATGAAGAGATGCACCGCACAACATTTTTAAGACCTACGTGTATCTTTTGCGCATGTTTTTAGACGTACAGACATGCAGTTAAGAACCGAGGAAGCTTTCCAGGTACAACGTGTCGTTGGAAGAACAATACACGACACAACAGATGTTGCCCGAAACCTTATTGAATATTTTGGAGCACGGTAAGCATAGCTTAAATGAAAGTAATAGGTATACTTGACAGCAAAAAACGTGGGTCACTGCCGAATACAACCAACATAACGTAGCTGTGTTACAGGTCCTCTAAACACCAAAACCCCGTGGGGTACAGTCGTTTGACTACACACAATGCGTATCACTAGAGACTACTAGAGGCCAAAGGCCTTTATGGCAGTCAGTCAACTAATATCGTCGTACAATACATACTAGAAAACACGTTCTTAGCGATGAGACACCCCATAACACTCATAAGCTAACCTTAACTACAAAAGTGACATTCCAAATGTTCTGAGAAAACGGATTATTTTACATGTATCGTACAGTAATCCTTAGTCAAAATTAAATACTTGAGACAATATATGGAGTTACAAAGCTGTAAGGCAATTGAAAAAAAGTTTTTGGCTCCCGAAAAGGTTTTCCATCCACTTGCTGAACGTCGCTCAACGGCGAGTGGCTCTGGAAACTGGATATTGGACGAACCAGTAAAATATAGCGATTAATGGCAACAATCGCTCTACTGAAATCTCAACATTAACAGCGAATTACCAGTAATATCATTTTTCTCGTAACACATCAACAGCTATGTGTAGACAAATCTGAACTTTAAATGACATGACCAATGTCGTCGTTCTCGACCTGGATTCAAATCCAGCACCTATAGCCATTGCTAACTAAGCTAAGCTTTGTTTGTGACTTATTGAGACCCGATCACTGGGCATAAAGAGACGTAAAGTATAGACGTTTGCACCAGTATCAGTTATCAAATCAGATCATGAAAATAAATTACGAAAATGTTTGTCCTGAACTGGGAATCCTGTCATAACAGTTAGCTTCCTGGGAACTACCCCCAACGACGTTTAATATGGTTTCATTCACAAGGAACAAAGTATGCTCATGTTTAAAATTGAAATGCCATCATGTAAAGCTTGTAACAGGGATGCGAACCCAGCACCTAATCGGATTGTTAACGAAGTACGTAAAATCAGAAGTTAAATATCAAATGTTTTCACCAATAGCGAGATGTTGGAACCTTAAGTGACGATAGAATTGTTTTTGCCTGACTGGGATTCGAACCCAGCATCTAGCGCCGTCGTTTTCTAGCCAGGAACAGATGATAAATAGCTATTGTTGGGTCACCAGCAGCGAGATGTGCGCATGTTTAGCTAGACATCAGGGGACGAAAAGTTCTGTGCTGAATGGAATTCAAACCCCGCACACGTGGTCATGAAGACACTTTAACTATTAAATTCTTTTCCAATAATAGCTAGGAGTGGCATGTTTGTACTTTCAATGATGTGATGGAAAACACTCTGCTGACTAGAAGTTGAATCCACAACATATCGTCGTTGGTGATCACAACGAACACCACGTGAAACCCAAATCCGTTTTCGCCAGTAGGATGCAGAGAAATGTTTGAACTTGAAAAGATGTAAGCAAACGCTTGATCTTGTAATGTTGTGATAAAAAGCTCATCATGTGGCTGTGAGTTGAAACGAACACGTTACAGCTGACAACGCACGAAGAGACGTTGAAAATGCAACTATTTTTCACTAGCAGTTCGGAGTGCACATGCTAGAGCTTGAAATGAAATAATGAATATTTTGTGCTGATTAGGATTTGAAACCAGATAGGTGTCTTTCGAGAAGCCCTAGAAGAGTTTGTAATCTTGGGGAACACAGTGAAATCGAATTCGAATGCCAGTCCAGCACCACAATTTTCAACGTCTCAGTCTCAAATAAAGTAAGAGCCTTGTGAACTTACATGACCATTGGTTCATTAAATGAAATACGGTTTCTAGTTTACGACGGCTTGCTCGTGACAGAGTCTCTGCTTTCCGGGATTTCTCCATGTGTCACAGCTCAAACGAATGCCGCTCTGTCCCAGTCGGCTGCGAAGGGATGTTATCTTTACTGCGGATATTGAACTTCGGAGCTTAATGGTGTTCTGCACTTGGCGTTACTAGGGGTGAAGGAGAGTTACTTGCGTGTGTTAAAAATCTACGCCTGACGTGAACCCACCCGTTTTACACATCAATACAAGATTAATCCACCAGACCACAGATCCCCCTGCCAAGCACATAATTATGTGTTGCAGAGTATTCATTTAGATGTAGATGCAGATGTCAAGGGGCGGTTAACAGGAAGGAGAGCGGGATCTGGGAATGGATAGAAGTGCAGAAGTGCAAAATATAAGGGTAAAATACTTGCAAAGTATTGCTTACTTAGATGTGTGCCACATTTCGTTTTATCTTAGGACCGAGAGATAAGGAAGGACTGTTTTCAGAACGAAGAATGGGTTATAGGGAAGGGGAGATCCAAGAATACGGTTTCATAGGTGTGGAGAGGAATGATAGAGGGTAAAGACAGCAGCAATTAAAAGAGAAAATGTAGCGTCAATGGAAACGGCTGGATTTGTTTATAATGTTTTGGGGGAATGGAACAGAAGGGCACTTGCGGCGATAGTGTCAGGAAGAGAGAGAGTGAGAGACAATAGAGGAGATATTAACAACGATTAAACGTAATATGAAATCGTTTGCGTATTGTGTGGAGGACGAGAGGGTGTATTCGTGGATGGAGGGGAAGAGAGAGATGTATTTGAAACAACAAAAATTACTGTGACAGAGACCATCTACTCTGATTAGTTTGTAAGTATCTAGAGAGGGTATAAAGGAAATCAAAACAGAATATTTAACAAACTGTATATTCAAAAGAAACCCACTTGAATTAAAAAGGCAACTCAAAGGAAAACTAACCCATATTGTATCTTTTCTGTTGCCACGCGGTCTTCCACTAGCTCCCAATTAGGAAAAATGACGAAAAAGTAGAAATAACAAAACATTTTAAGGACTCTAATATTTTATCCAGAATCCTTCATTATTTTGTACTTCTATCATGCGTCTTGGCATAGAATGTATAAGCCGTCGGACGTAACAGCCTGAAGAAGCAACATCCTCCCAGGCTTCCAGGACGCAGTCCCAAAGAACGTCCGCAGTAGTTGGTTGGTTTCGTGGCCAGTTCTGTGTTAATGTTCTGGCGATCTCAGCCCACATGTTTTCCATGGGGTTCATATCAGCCGCCCGTGGCAGCCAGTCCATGACTTTGACGCCAATCGTGGAGAGCCGCTGCTGAACAAATGCAGACTTGTGATAGGGAGAATTGTCCTCTTGCAATGTGACGTCCCCTTCTGTGTACAGCATTCGCACTGACGGTAGCATCACATTTTCCAACATGTGGGCAAACTGCAAGCTGTCCAGAGTTCCTTGTATCCCGTGAAGAATTCCCGCCCCTCTCCAGAAACCCAACCCCAGCAGGTAAAAGATAGCTGGCCACTTCTTCTCGTCGTGCTTACATATTCGCGTCGATGGTGAGACCCTTGCGGCCTATAAACGATTCGTGGACCGTCGTTACTGGTGGAAAACACCTTCTCATCAGTGAAAATGACATTGTCCCACGACGCCCTCAGATGGAGCTCCGCAAATGCTAGCCGTTATAAAACTTTGTCTTCTCTGAGCTCTTGTTTCACCGCGGGTCGTCGTGCATGCAGTCCAGCGTCCCTCAGACTTCGGCGAATCGTGTCACTGGAGCCGCGGAAGTTGGTCTTCCGACCGTAACTGCTTCGCGTTCAGAGAGGGATTTTCTCTGCTCCTAGACACTAGGTCCCTGTCCCCTTGCTGTGAGCTCAATCTCTTCCTGCCTGAGCCAGGAGCACTGTTGGTGGTGTCTATTTCAAGGCAGATCCTCCACCGTCTCGTTGCAGTGGTATGTGGTACGTCATACAGTCTGCCAGCTTTTCTGATGGAACATCCTCCTTCTTCAATGACAGGGACGACTCTATCTCGAATAGACCTCTTCCAGTGAGCCATTACGGCAGACAGACTGATGTGTATTTCTGCTTGCCGCTCTTATACTGATGCCAGGAGAGGAGGTAAACATATTTACGTCAAACGGAGCCTCAGTGGCAGAGGCATGCGTTGCAGCCGTGCTGGCTCGTCCCCGGCTGTTGGCCCACCAACGCCACCGCCAGCTCGCTGGCTTGCGTCTCTGCTCGGCCAGTCTGGCTGGCCCGTAGCTCGCGAGCCGCGGCTAGTACAGACCAGGGCCGCATGGCCACGATCACCCCTTGAAGGATCAAAAGTACACCTAACCTGCGGAAGTCTGTAGTATAAAGTAACGCAGCTACACCTATTATGCTATAACATGTGCAGGCACACCTACAGTTGACGATTCATTCAAATATTTGACGAACAATACGTTCAAAAATACATTCATTTTAAGCATAGCTACCACAAAATATTTCACCTAGCTAGCAATAGCATGACGAAGGAAACTATTCTTTCTTGCAAGCGCTCTGCATTAGATGCAGCCTTAAGAAAACGTGTATTCAACCACGACAACTTAGCGGAATGTAAAGTAAACAGGGTTGGCGGCATCTTCACCAAATAATATTATATACGTAGAATATAATACACGTTTTGTGCACTTATAACATGTACTCAGTGTCTCTGAAACAATACGTGCTGCACGACGGAAATTACTTTCTGCTGAGACACTTCATTTACGTCTCAATGATACACGAATACTAGAGAACATTGCTCTTTACGGCAGTCAATTCGCTTGTAAATTAACACCATGATATCGCAGATATTAGGCAACATGTTACTAGAGATGAGAAAGACCTTAAGGTTTGCAACTAAACACGCTACTCCTAGCTACTACTGAATAACAATTTGTTTATTAATGTGTCTTCATAACCATGTGTGCGGCGTTAGACTCTCAGTCAGCATAGACGTTTTCGTCGCCTTATTTCTAGTTAAACGTGCGCACATCTCACTAATGGTGGACCAAATTGGACATTTCTCGTCTGTTCCTGGTTAGACAACGATGGCAGTAGGCGCCGGGTTCGAATCCTGGTCAGGCAGTACAACTTCAGTCGTCATTTAAGGTTCCAACGTCACTACTGGTGACAAACTGTGATATCTACATTCTGATTTTACGTACTTATTCAACAATCCGATTAGGTGCTGGGTTCGCATCCTTGTCACCAGCATTACACGATGGCATTTCCATTTTAAACATGTGCATTCTGCCTAGTGATCGAGTCTCGATAAGGCACAAAGCTTTGCTTGGTTAACAATGGCTTTACGTTCTGGGGTTGCATCCGGATCCAGAACGAAGACGTTGGTCATGTCATTTAAAGTACAACTTTGTGTACAAGTAACTGTTGATGAGTAATGTGAACAATGATGTTACTTGTGATTCGCTGTTAATGTTGGGCTTTCCGTAGAGTGTTTGCCGCTGCTAATCACGTTTTCTTTTAACTGCTTAGTATTACATAAAGTTGATGCGAAACCACTCCCTGTTGAACATTGAATGACTTTCAGTATGTGTTGGGTAAGCCTTTTAGACAGCAAAGAACTTGTTTCCAATCGCCATACAACTTTATAAATCCATATACTGTCACAAATATTTAATTGTACCAAAGGATTACTGAATGATTTATGTGACAAAAGTAGTTGTCACATAACATTTGAAATGTCACTTATTGTAATTAAGTTTAGTTTACAATCGTTAAGGACTGTCTGATCTCTTCTGTACTATCATGGTGTTACTCTACATCTGGGTGGACTGCCATAAAGACCGATGTTCTCTAGTAGTCTCTAGCAACACCCATTGTGTATCTTAAACGACTGTACTGTGGAGGGTTGCGACGGTGTGCAACACAGATATGCTATGTTGGTTGCATACATTCAGGTGCCGCCTACACGTTGGAATTCAGGTGTGACCCACATTTTTTGCTGTCGAGTGTACATACAATACGGCATAAACCAAAGTGTTATCCTGGTATTGCATTTACGCTGCAGTGTTATTTCTACCTATAGTAATAACAATAATAATACTATTAGTATTAAGAAAGTTACTAGATATCGCCCAGTAATACCTATTTCTCATCGCAATTAGGACAAATAAGAGCTTCAGTGGAATGGGGGATATCGAGATCTTTAGTACAAAGGATTCCGGAGGAACGAAAATGGCATGGCTTTAACCCGCACCTTCACCAACAGCTACATGGAAACGATTATAAAAATAGTTTATAGGGCTACAGACGTCTGTAAATATCCGGATTTCATCAGGTAGATTTTGTCAGGAGATGACTGCTATTTTGCCA
This sequence comes from Schistocerca gregaria, assembly GCF_023897955.1. Lineage (NCBI taxonomy): Eukaryota > Metazoa > Arthropoda > Insecta > Orthoptera > Acrididae > Schistocerca > Schistocerca gregaria. The sequence continues at coordinate 438,226,877 of NC_064920.1, forward strand.
AATACGCCTGTGTCAATAGACAACATCTATATTACTGGGCCCCTGAAAATCCTTGCTGGTTACGACCACATCACATACAAGGGCACTGGGGTGTTTATGTATGGTGTGGCATTCTAGGAGACTACAACATTGGACCACCATATTTGGCTCCCAGACTAACTGGTTGGCTGTATTTGCAATTCCTACACAATGAGCTGAATCTAGGGCATCTCCTAGAAGACATCCCAGTTCTGTTAGCTCTATGAAGCACTGGTTTCAGCACGTTAGTGAACCATCAAATTATTGTACAGAGATTAGGTAATATCGTGCAATAAAGTTTGCGACAATCGGCTGCAAGCCCGATTTTTTTTTTTTTTTTCACGGCATGCAGTAAAGCAGGTAATAACTGCAATCTACTTCAGCGAAGACTACACCGATATGACACTGATCCATGAGGAGACGCTCCGCACAACTTTTTTAAGAACTACGTGTATCTTTTGCGCATGTTTTGAGACGTACAGACACGCAGTTAAGAACATAGGAAGCTTTCCAGGTACAACGTATCGTTGGAAGAACAATTCACGACACAACAGATGTTGCCGAAACCTTATTGAATATTTTGGAGCACGGTAAGCATAGCTTAAATGAAAATAATAGGTACATACAATATGGCATAAACCAAAGTGTTATCCTGGTATTGCAGTTACACTGCAGTGTTATTTCTACCTGTAGTAATAACAATAATAATACTATTATTATTAATATTATGAAAGTTACTAGATATCGCCCAGTAATACCTATTTCTCATCGCATTTAGGACGAATAAGAGCTTCAGTGGACTTGGGGATATCGAGATCATCAGTACAAAGCATTCTGGAGGAACGAAAATGGCATGCCTTTAACCCGCACCTTCACCAACAGCTACACGGAAACGACTATCGAAATCGTTTATATGGATGCAGACGTCTGTAAATATCCGGATTTCATCTGGTAGAGTTTATCAGGAGATGACTGCTATTCTGCCGATTACGCCACTGTCAATAGACAACATCTATATTACTGGGCCCCTGAAAATCCTTGCTGGTTACGACCACGTCACATACAAGGGCACTGGGGTGTTTATGTATGGTGTGGCATTCTAGGAGACTACACCATTGGACCACCATATTTGGCTCCCAGACTAACTGGTCGGCTGTATTTGCAATTCCTACACAATGAGCTGAATCTAGGGCATCTCCTAGAAGACGTCCCAGTTCTGTTAGCTCTGTGAAGCACTGGTTTCAGCACTTGGTGCATCATCATATTATTGAAGACGGATTAGGGAATATCTTAAAAATGTGTACTCCGAAAGGTGAATAGGTCGGGGTGATTGCATTCGATGGCCAGTGAGATCGCCTGATTTGACGCCCTTCGATTGCTTCTTATAGGGTTATATAAAAACAAGGGGGTTAACGAAACGGAAAGAATACGTCGTGCTTGCGCTTTAGTATTTGCAGAAATGTTAAAAGGTGTCCATGTTAATAACGTGAGGCGCTTACAACAATGCGTTCTTGCGGACATGAATTTGAAAATTGGTATTATGAGTAATGTAGCTTAAAGGTCTGTGAGTCTATACCACTGGGTTAGAGGAAATCATTTATGATATTCATTATATTCATTGTTCTTTGTTGCAGTCAAAGGTAAGATAACATTTATGTAATACTGCGAATTGTGGAGCACGATTTGGTGAATTATGTGTAGTTAATAAACGAACTGTCATATGTCGATATGTCTTGAAACGGATAATGAGTACGCTTTGACACTTGTACATATTGTTTAGGACAGGGACAATTATTCTTCTACGCAGATACTTTTCTCAAGCCCAATACTCGAACCTGGCAGTAAAGTGTTTGTTTTCAAGAGGTGGTCTTACTTTCAGCAGAGTATCCTCTCTGTTGGTTTGCAGACCCCTTCACTGTTCTGCATAGGCAAATCTTTCGGAGCCTGTGGTATCCGGGATTAACTGATGGCAACAGAGGACACGGTGAGTAGGCCACTTGTTACTTTTAAGCACTATAACACTACATTACTCATAAGCAGAAAAAGTCAAATATCTTAACTATCTGCATAGGCCTCGGGCAAGTCATCACCACCATCCGAGGGGATGGGAGTACATGCCAGCTACGTAGGAAATTCTGCAGCTGGGTACGAAAATAATGTTGGCGTAGCATTATGAAGTACAGCGCCTTCGTAATTCGCTCTTCCACTGGCGCTAATCATCGATAAAATGTTTCACGAACAGTTACAGCTGCATCGGGGAGCATCGTCAAGTAGGCGAAGATGCTGGTTTTGAGCCGTGAGCCAGCCCGGATGGTTCCCGACTTCTAGCTCCTAGCGATGAGCCGAGGTCAGACTCCTGGTGGCATACCCTGAAACTCGTCTCCAAGCGTCCCTTGTTCGATGGATAGTGTCTGCATGCCATTGCCAGCCGCCAGGACTGTTTCCAGTACGTGTGGGTATAGCCGTAAGGTCGCTGGCTGACTGTTGCAGAAGACCACGACCGCTGCCAGACACTGTTTTGTTGTGACAGCAAGCTGCCGCCCCGGAGCACCCATTCATCGCCTGCAGTTGTGGTGTCAGCATCAGGGTCGACATGTACGCACAATACCTACCGGGGTGCGTCAAGTCTCGTGATTGCCAACTGAGGAGCTACTTGGCTGAGCAGAGCGCCCCAGGTCGCGACAACACAGTGGCCGTGGTCTGCTGACCCACGGCCCTCTATACCTGTATCCGATAAAGTCAGTCGGCGGAGGATGAGATGGTGGGCGGTAGGTTCCGTTGGGCCTTCGAGTTCTGTACTGACATCATTACGCTTGGCCATTTAGTAATCAGCGTAACATACTGATCAACATTTATCATCTGAATAGAGCAACAGGAACTAGGAAAAACATAAAACGTAGAGTAGAAGCTAATGGCATTTATTATGCTTGGGAATCTAGCATCGCATAATGCCAATACATGCGCTCCAGAGAAGTCACAACTCCGCCATTCAGCAGGACTGCTGACAGACTTCCTCGGTATTACGCGAGCTCCCAACTGCTCCTTTCTATACATGAATGAATGAAGGCAGTTTCGTTGCTCACTTACCGCTGTTGATGATAAACTTCGTTAACAGGCCTGCCGCTTTTGATACACCGGTTCCCGCCTAAATCACCGAAACTGACTACCGTGATGCGTGTTTGGCACTTCGACGGGTGAGCAAACGGACTACCGCGCGGGATTAGCCGAGCGGTCTTACGCGCTGCAGTCATGGACTGTGTGCGTGGTTCCGGCGGAGGTTCGAGTCCTCCCTGGGGCATGGGTGAGTGTGTGTTTGTCCTTAGGGTAATTTAGGTTAAGTAATGTGTAACCTTAGGGACTGATGGCCATAGCAGTTAAGCCCCATAAGATTTCACACACATTTGAACATTTTGAACGGAAGGACTACTATTCACTGTTGACCTAATGAGGTGCACTCAGCCTCGTGATGCCAACTGAAGAGCTACTCGACTTAGTGATGACGATCTCAGGTCACGAAACACGGCCGGGTCAGCGACATGATCACCTTACGCCTCTCCATATCCGTACCTCATGACGCGGCGGTTGGGCCTTCCGAGACTTGTTCGGATAGACTCAGTCAATAACACTGCTGCTGCTTGTTGCCAGCGCTTTCAGAAAGTTTATACCCCAGCAGCTGCTTGGAAACACCTGCAGTCCTGCATAAATCACATGCTTTTTAGTCGGTTACATAGGCCTCTTCCAAAACCCTTTAAAAATGATTAGAGAGGGACCATCTATTCTGGAGAAAACCACCTTCCCTACATAGAAGAAACGTGAAGAGAAACGGGGCAAACACATTGGTGCAACCAGGAAATGATATTCTGCTAAAGGTAAAATTTAATGGCAGTATAGAACATTGGTATACGGCGTTGTTTTTTTGTACGGAACAGGAAAGGGAAAAGATAAACTTGTGGGGGACCCCAGAGCAGGTGTATCTAACCTGCTGCCCGTTCCGCGTTTATAAAGAAGAGAGGTACACACAGTGCTACTTTCAAACCCACGCTGAATGCAGCAGGGGCAGCGTAGTTTTATAGAAACTGCGACACCGGCTGGTGAAGTGCTCTCGCGCACACCCACACATGCACGAGCGCTGGCTTTCAGTGCAGCTCCTGATTAAAACGTCAGAGCGGGCCGCGACCTCATGCATATGTGAGTGCGTCACGGCGGAGTAATTATGACGCGCCGAGCCCGTCGGTTCGACAAACGCGGTCGCGTACCTCGCCGTGCCATACCGCGCTGGCCTGCAATGCGAATTCCGACCTCCAGCCGGCCGTTTAGCACCGGATCCTGCTGCGGCCCGCCTTAGGCACCCGGCCGCCTCAATCGCTAGATTTGCAAAGCTAAATCAGCTTCGCTTTGATTGCCTAACTCGTGAATTTTACAATTACTGATTCCAATTTCGGGATGATACAATGCAGTACTTGTTCCAGCGTGCTGAATTTGCTTTCTTTCTCCCTTAAACTCTCTCCTTCCTTCCCTCCCTCCCTCCCTCCCTCCCTCCCTCCCTCCCTCCCTCCCTCCCTCCCTCTCTCTCTCTCTCTCTCTCTCTCTCTCTCTCTCTCTCTCTCTCTCTCTCTCTCTCTCTCACACACACACACACACACACACACACACACACACACTCAAATATTTTTACGCCGAACGTCCGTACGAATATACAGGTTGATTAGTGATGATATTACAAGCTTTCAAGATAGTGGGCAAGGATCAATGTATAAGTTATTGATTTACCTGGATTAGCAATGAATATACAATCTTCGGGGCGGATGCCCGTTTACATTCGACCTCCAGTGCGAAGCTAAGCGGGCGTAGAAGACAGTGACGGGGATTGCGAATAGGTTGCTCTAGATGGGAGTGTGAGTGAGCCAGGGATCGTCTTGAGATAGTCCGCGCACTGGTGATAAACCCTGTGGTCGATTGGCGCAGTGCTTAATGCAACTGCCTAGTAAGCGGGAGATCCCAGATTCGACTTTCGGTCCGGCACTGATCCCATGTAAAGTCCCAATGCTGCTGATATCGTTAGTACCAGCCCTTTCCTTTCCTCTCTCTCCTCCCCTCCACCTCTAATTTACGATATACATAGCACAGCTGCGGATTTTTCGTGATGTCTTTCTGACATGTCCGACGGAATAGACACCACACATTCACGTACCCTGAAGAGCAAAAGACACTGACACACCTGCTAATATCAAGTAAGGCTCCAGAGAGGACGCAGAACTGCCGCAAAACGATTGGCACGGGTTCGATTAATGTCTTAAGTAGTGCCGGAGGGAACTGATGCCATGAATCCTGGAGGACTCTCCATATATCCGTAATAGTCCGATGGAGTGGGGTGGGGTTGGGGGGGGGAGGAGAGCGGTTGTGGAGATCTCTTCTGGACAGCATATTGCAAGACATCCGAAATATTCTCAATAATGTTCATGTCTGGGGAGTTTGATGGCCAGCCGAAGAGTGTTCTTGAAGCCACTCTGTAGCAATCCTGGATATGTGGGGTGTCGCATTGTCCTGCTGGAATTGCCCGTCGGAATGCACAACGGGCATGAATGTATGCAGGTGTTCAGACAGGATGCTTACGTAGTGTCAAAGTCGTATCTAGATGTATCAGGGGTCCCACATAGCTCCAACTGCACACGCCATAGACCACTACAGATCGTCCACCAACTTGAACAGTCCCCTGCTCATAAGCAGGGTCCATGGATTCATGAGTTTGTCTCCATATCCGTACACGTCCCTCCATTGGATACAATTTTAAACGAGACCAGGCAACATGTCTTCAGTCATCAACAGTCCAATGTCGGTCTTGATGGGCATAGGCGAGGCTTAAAGCTTTGTGTCGTGCAGTCGGGAAGGGTACACGATTGGGTCTTCGGCTCCGCAATCGCATATCGATGATGTTTCGTTGAACAGCTCGCACGCTGACACTTGCTTATGGCCCAGCATCATCAAGAACAAAGCTACAGTATTTGTCGGCGTTTAAGACGTATGATTTTCTTTCGGAAACAGGCCCAACAGCTAGTAAAGCATGTAAAGAGAGGTACCAATAAGCTTCATTTTTTTCAAAATTATCTTGTTTTTGCTTGAAGCAATTCACTGTTAGCTTGCTTGAGAACTCTGAGCATTACAGCTGAATACAGTGCAGTCGAAGCACATGCATCACGGGCGAGTTGGCTCCGCTCATTGACTGGGAGTTCAGTTGTCCTCCTCATCATTTCAACCTCAGATCCGGCACGCAAGTCTCCCAATGTGGCCGAACTTCTCCTGATGAAGATGTTTTTATATAGTTCGTTAAACCTCCATGTATCACTGTGTTTGGAGTGAAGATGCACTTGTACCGATATTGTTTTATCTGCTGAGAAACGACGTTGTTATACTACTGTATTACATAGAAGCTGCAAGTGGTTCCATATGGTAAACAGCATGGAAACAGCGCTCCAGAAAGTAATTTCGGGCTATTTCTAACGGAAAAAATGTAATAGTTTGGCGATATCAGGAACATGTTTTAAACGGTACGCTTCGCTGTAAACATAATCAGAGAACTGGAACTGTTAAATAGACAAAACATGAAACAGAATTCAGTGTTCGGATTTTAGAGAACCAACGAGCGCGAATTTCATTTTCTATGAAAATGATCATTCATCATGCGAAAGCAATGTCCGCTATCGAAGGGATCGCTGATTTTACCGGATCAGAATCATGGTGTTCAAGATTTATGAAGCGAAATCAATTTTGTATGCGGACCAAGACAAAAATATCACAGAGGAAGCCTGCCGAGTATGAAGAACAAATTGTTGAACATAATAGATTTGTGATTAACTCAAGGAAAAGAGAAAAGTTAGAACTTCCTCAAATTTGAAATGTGGATGAGACTCCGCTAATGTTTAATGTGCCTTCTACCTGAACTAAGGACACCGAGGGCACAAATGCGTTATTTTTAAAAATTTGAGGGCACGAAAAGACTCATCACACAGTCGTTTCATCCTACTGTGGTGGTGGTACAAAACTGAAGGCACTTTCGATTTTTAAAAGGAACAATACCCAAAGGGCACATTTGCGAATCTACACAATATAGACAGGGTGGACGGAGGACGAATGAGGTCGTGGACACAGAATTTGGACAGGCGACCTGGAGGCCTACCGAAGAAGCCTTTCCTGTTAGTATTGGATCAGTTTCGTTCTCACAGAACAGAAGACGTTAAAAACAGTCTGAATGAATTGCCGACTCAGCTGTACCTCCAGGAGGGCTAAATAGTTTACTTCAACCATTAGATGTACGTATCAACAAATCATTTACGGGACACACAGAGGAAGAGTGGAACAGATGGTTACAGTCTGCAGATTTTGAAAATACACTGTCAGGAAGGGGGAAGAGATGTAGCATTTCCGAAGTTTGTCAAGTTTAAAACCTGAAACAGTGATGAAATCGTTTAAGACGATGGAAACAGTAATGCACACGAACGGTGCAGAGGACAATTTATTGCATGACGGTTCAGGTACTGACATGGGGTCTTCAAGTATTTCTTCCTTTAGCGTTGAGGATGAATTCTGTGGATTTGAGGATGAAAATTAAAAGGTGAGCTCTCTTTCCTACTTATACTGCCAAAATATTTGATGTATCGTGCACATACGTGTTATATTACATTGCAGTATGGTATAGGTATTGAAAAGCTTTTGCCTAAAGGGAAGTCTTAAGAAGTGAGGTGCTTCTTTTACACTGGTACATCTTTTACGCAAACAACTATGGTAGGTGTACTGTGTCCCTCAGTTTTCTTGGATGCAATTTGTAGTGTTGAACTCAATTCTGGCGTGATGGCACATACAAATTGCACTGACATTTCGAGGGGAGGTAACATAGACGATGACATTCAGCTTCTTAGCGGCACTTCATTCAGATGTGGAATACTTCGAATGAGCTGGCCAAGAATTATAGAACCAAGCATCAGACACCACATGTGTACTCTCCATTGACGATGAAGTTCCACCTGTATAGGCCATCATGTTGTAGCAGATGGGTGCCAGGAGGTAGAATGTGCATATTAAAACTCGGCGGGAACTTTCCAAATGATTTATTGTTTCCAACCACAATGCCCTTGTACACCTCAGTCTGTGTCACAAAGCGCTGCAGTGCTGAGGAACCACCAAGCAGAATTTGCAATGAAATGCTGTGTCGAGTCGGTATTGTATACCAGCGAAGTTGCTTCGTCGTCATGATGCCCCAGCTGCCAACTCAGCTGTCCCCGTCCTCAATGTATCCGCGCCGCTCCGAGAAGACGCCGGGCGTCCCGCTGACAACTGCAAGATGGTCTGCGCCGTGTTCCCTCGCCGGCGTGGCTTAGGCCCTGGTGAAGACAAGCGCCCGTGATCCAGCGTCCGAATCTGCGGCCTCGCCCCGGATGTCAACAGTGCGTGTTAGAAGCCAGTACGACTGCCCATGGTAGTGAGCCGAAGAGTGGCCCGCCGCTGCCTGGCTACAGACCCAGCATCGGCCTCAGATGGTCGAACCTATGATTCGCCGTGGACTGGAACGCTGGCGCCCCATCTGCTGCTGCATGTACAGGGTGTTTCAAAAATGACCGGTATATTTGAAACGGCAATAAAAACTAATCGAGCAGCGACAGAAGTACTCCGTTTGTTGCAATATGCTTGGGACAACAGTACATTTTCAGGCGGACAAACTTTCGAAATTACAGTAGTTACAATTTTCAACAACAGATGGCGCTGCCAGTGATGTGAAAGATATAGAAGACAACGCAGTCTGTGGGTGCGCCATTCTGTACGTCGTCTTTCTGCTGTAAGCGTGTGCTGTTCACAACGTGCAAGTGTGCTGTGGACAACATGGTTTATTCCTTAGAACAGAGGATTTTTCTGGTGTTGGAATTCCACTGCCTAGAACACAGTGTTGTTGGAACAAGACGAAGTTTTCAACGGAGATTTAATGTAACCAAAGGATCTGTTTGAAAAATTTCAACGGACTGGGAACGTGACGGATGAACGTGCTGAAAAGGTAGGGCAACCGCGTACGGCAACCACAGAGGGCACCGCGCAGCTAGTGCAGCAGGTGATCCAACAGCGTCCTCGGGTTTCCGTTCGCCGTGTTGCATCTGCGGTCCAAATGACGCCAACGTCCACGTCTCATGCGTCTCTATCCATACAAAATTCAAACGCGGCAATCCTTCAGCGCCGCTACCATTGCTGCACGAGAGACATTCGCTAACGATATAGTGCACAGGATTGATGACGGCGATTTGCATGTGGGCAGCATTTGGTTTACTGACGAAGCTTATTTTTACCTGGACGGCTTCGTCAATAAACAGAACTGGCGCATATGGGGAACCGAAAAGCCCCATGTTGCAGTCCCATCGTCCCTGCATCCTCAAAAAGTACTGGTCTGGGCCGCCATTTCTTCCAAAGGAATCATTGGCCCATTTTTCAGATCCGAAACGATTACTGCATCACGCTATCTGGACATCCTTCGTGAATTTGTGGCGGTACAAACTGCTTTAGACGACACTGCGAACACCTCGTGGTTTATGCAAGATGGTGCCCGGCCACATAGCACGGCCGACGTCTTTAATTTCCTGAATGAATATTTCGATCATCGTGTGATTGCTTTTGGCTATCCGAAATATACAGGAGGCGGCGTGGATTGGCCTCCCTATTCGCCAGACATGAACCCCTGTGACTTCTTTCTGTGGGGATACTTGAAAGACCAGGTGTACCGCCAGAATCCAGAAACAATTGAACAGCTGAAGCAGTACATCTCATCTGCATGTGAAGCCATTCCTCCAGACACGTTGTCGAAGGTTTCGGGTAATTTCATTCAGAGACTACGCCATATTATTGCTACGCATGGTGGACATGTGGAAAATATCGTACTATAGAGTTTCCCAGACCGCAGCGCCATCTGTTGTTGACAATTGTAACTACTGTAATTTCGAAAGTTTGTCTGCCTGAAAATGTACTGTTGTCCCAAGCATATTGCAACAAACGGTGTATTTCTATCGCTGCTCGTTTAGTTTGTATTGCCGTTTCAAATATACCGATCATTTTTGAAACACCCTGTAGCTGGTGGCGTGACATGCACCGCCATTCAGGAAAGCTGCCACACTTGAATGAGTCTCGTTAGTAATGGGCACCTATTTTACTTGGATGTGGGCCTATGTTTTGCCAAGTGCGCCACTTCGTGTCACGTATGCATAACACTTAGGTTGGCAAGTGGCCACATTCTGCCTGTGACTTGCGCCATGCAATTTGCTGTGTTTGTCCTCTTCAGTAGTTCTACGCCCCTGTGGCCTCTATTTGCCTTCGCAACTGCTGCCATGCGTAACTTCTAACATTCTGCGTGGTTTCTGTTTGTTCTAAGTCGTGTCTCCCTACCACTTTCGCGCAACGACGCCCTGAGCGTGTTTTTTAGGAAATTGACTAGTTTGAACCTGGGACCTGTTGCTGGTAAGGAGACACAAGACCACACATGACATGTAGAGTTCTGAAGAGTTCAGTGAGACTAACGATGATATAACCAAATACTTAATGATTTCAGCGTCAGCTCCACTGCACTCCCTGTAAAAGAATCTTAATACTAACTAAATTTAGTGGAAGAGGTTGAAGGCTTTCCTATTTTTAGTTAGCTCGTAAAATAACGTCGAAAAAGCAGTTAAGTTTACCATTGGAAATTTTTTCTACTCACAAAACATTGTTTATAAATTGCACTATTGATAAAAGGAAATTTTTTAATACAGGATGATAAAAACCAACTGCGTTCAACAAAAATGTGAACGAATATTCCCTGAATGGGTTTCCAAGTTCTACAATGGATCGAAGGATGACATATGCCATATCACAACTATAATCTAGTTTTAAATTAAGTTTCACGAAAGAGAAAAACTATCAAAATGGTCTACAGTGACCCTCAATTATCTTTAATTACTTATCTAACTTGTTGTAAATTACAGTGACTGATGTGGCTTCTCAATAATTATATAACAAAAAAATCATCGCGTTTCAGATTTTAACTTAGGTAGCAAATGTGAATACCATGAGCTTCAATTGACGATCGACACTAGTATTACGGATGTAACAGATGAGACTTTTGCAGTTCTGAGTGAAGCCTTATGCGCTCAAAAATGAGGCATTGCGTGCGTTCGTTACCTTGTCGGTGTTCATCAGCGGGCAGCGGCCGGCGCAACTCCATGCATCTCGCCGTCTCGGAAGTAACTCTTTCCTAACTTCTCCTTACTACAATTTACCGAAGTTGCTTTAAAAAAAAAGAAAAAAGTGTCTGGCTGTGTTTTCATCTGACCAATCAGGGTCTCCATGTTAACCTTAAGATCCAACTACAAAAATTCTGTCCATCCAATGAGAAACGTTATACTTTTCGTGGTGGGGCAATATTTTTAGGTTTGAAAAGTAACAGAGACGCGAAAAAGTCTCACGCTGGAACTTGCGGCTGGTGTAGCCCTTTTAGTGTTATCGCAAGATCTATACTGTTTTCTGGAGGGCTGTCTCTTTTAACATGGGCTGGGGGTAGTCATGGCGGTTATGTTTCGTGGTGGGGCAATGTTTTTCACGTTTGCAACGTAACAGAGATGCGAAAAAGTCTCACGCTAAAACTTGTGGCTGGTGGGGCCCTTTTAGTGTTATCGCAAGATCTATACTGTTCTTCTGGAGGGCTCTAGCTTTTAACATGGGCTGGGGGGTAGTCATGGCGGTTCCGTTTCGTGGTGGGGCAATGTTTTTGACGTTTGCAACGTAACAGAGATGCGAAAAAGTCTCACGCTAAAACTTGTGGCTGGTGGGGCCCTTTTAGTGTTATCGCAAGATCTATACTGTTCTTCTGGAGGGGTCTAGCTTTTAACATGGGCTGGGGGGTGGTCCTGGTGGTTAGCTGAAGACGTGGGTGTCCGTCCCTTATCGTAGGGCCTTCTTGCTTAACATGGTACTGTTCTAGGCTTCTGTTCTCGTTTCTCGCTTCGGAACTCCGTCTGTCTCACGGTAGGAAGGTGTGACATGCATTTAGGCATTCTTGTGTTAGTCTGTGGTATTCCATTTGCTCACTCATTACCGTATTACTTTGGTTAATTTAATGTTACGATTTATTCGGAGCTATGTGACATACTACTGGATTTGCTTATCATGTCAGGGTTTTCATGGAAGGTGTTGGAATTGCCTGACACCTTACAAACTCACTGCAATACGGCCTACACCTAGCTGTCACTTGTATTCAGAATATCGCACAAACTAATTTCCCCTATCATAAACGGTGGTGCCGCTACAGTGTGTTTCCGCTGAAACAGTAATACATCGTCTCTGTATTTACATGTCGTTTGTTTGAGAAGGAACATTCGTGGATAAAAAGAACATGGAGAAGCAGTTCTCTATGGCGAAAATATACTGTTGTGCCAGAAACACAAACGTACAGAATTCTGGATATCAGTTTCATGCAATTGTTAGCGTAAGTGTACATAGGAAAGGAACTGGTGACATCTTAGAACGATACGTACACTGGTTTTAGGAATTCAAATCTACTGTACAAGCTGTCATATGGATTAATTGCCGGAGAAGCGAGAGAAGTAACTTTCATAGCTTGAGCTTCTAATATGAGATTTCTGCAACGATTGCGTTGCCTTTAGTCGAAACTTGACGTTTCCTGAATCATCATCAGAAGACCAGAAATACCTAGAAAGTGGGTCCTCGTCAGGATATGGCTCTCTGTGGGGTTCCTCTGCGTGAGTAGCATTACACCTGCCTTTACCCATAGTAGAAAAGAGATAATGATGCAATTTGTAGTCGAGGTCTCCCCTTACTGACGACAACATATCACTTAACTGTACTACAGTATTGTGATAAATGTCCCCATGATGTAAATAATAAAACATTACTGCAGTTACCGTTATTCCCAGTTACTTTATCTGTAGGTGAGTAACAAATCTATCTTCGTTTCGCTGTACACTGTACGCTGTACTTCAACTGAATGACCTGTGCGCATTTTCTGTGTTTCGGAACTTTGAACTCTTAAATAGTAGTTTATATAGTACTAATATATTTACTCTCTAGTAATTAAAACTTGTAAGCCGACACTGCTGTTCCTCACCATCTCAGATTTGGGGATTAGTATATCCCATGTAGAAACAGGTAGAGGCTCAGAATAAACAATGGGCACGTTCACAATCAGCTGTGATTACCACTGATAGCGACATGTTAACTAACAAATCTCTCTCTTCTCCTGTAGCACCATAGACTTCCCAGATTTTGAAGAGCACACAGAAACGCATGCGCCATACGACGCGGAAGAGAGCTAAAGTCTGCTCGTCGCAGTGCAAATAATGCAAACAATGCGCTGCCACAACCGCTGCAGCGCACTGCATTATTACCTGACGAACGTCACAGTCTGTCTTCTGATCGAAAGCCATCTTATAATTCTAATTCTTTGTGTACTATTTTCGCAAATTTCATCTACCATTTTCAGATGTCCGTATTTGAGGTTATACACTCCTGGAAATTGAAATAAGAACACCGTGAATTCATTGTCCCAGGAAGGGGAAACTTTATTGACACATTCCTGGGGTCAGATACATCACATGATCACACTGACAGAACCACAGGCACATAGACACAGGCAACAGAGCATGCACAATGTCGGCACTAGTACAGTGTATATCCACCTTTTGCAGCAATGCAGGCTGCTATTCTCCCATGGAGACGATCGTAGAGATGCTGGATGTAGTCCTGTGGAACGGCTTGCTATGCCATTTCCACCCGGCGCCTCAGTTGGACCAGCGTTCGTGCTGGACGTGCAGACCGCGTGAGACGACGCTTCATCCAGTCCCAAACATGCTCAATGGGGGACAGATCCGGAGATCCTTCTGGCCAGGGTAGTTGACTTACACCTTCTAGAGCACGTTGGGTGGCACGGGATACATGCGGACGTGCATTGTCCTGTTGGAACAGCAAGTTCCCTTGCCGGTCTAGGAATGGTAGCACGATGGGTTCGATTGCGGTTTGGATGTACAGTGCACTATTCAGTGTCCCCTCGACGATCACCAGAGGTGTACGGCCAGTGTAGGACATCGCTCCCCACACCATGATGCCGAGTATTGGCCCTGTGTGCCTCGGTCGTATGCAGTCCTGATTTTGGCGCTCACCTGCACGGCGCCAAACACGCATACGACCATCATTGGCACCAAGGCAGAAGCGACTCTCATCGCTCAAGACGACACGTCTCCATTCGTCCCTCCATTCACGCCTGTCGCGACACCACTGGAGGCGGGCTGCACGATGTTGGGGCGTGAGCGGAAGACGGCCTAACGGTGTGCGGGACCGTAGCCCAGCTTCATGGAGACGGTTGCGAATGGTCCTCGCCGATACCCCAGGAGCAACAGTGTCCCTAATTTGCTGGGAAGTGGTGGTGTGGTCCCCTACGGCACTGCGTAGGATCCTACGGTCTTGGCGTGCATCCGTGCGTCGCTGCGGTCCGGTCCCAGGTCGACGGGCACGTGCACCTTCCGCCGACCACTGGCGACAACATCGATGTACTGTGGAGACCTCACGCCCCACGTGTTGATCAATTCGGCGGTACGTCCACCCGGCCTCCCGCATGCCCACTATACGCCCTCGCTCAAAGTCTGTCAACTGCACATACGGTTCACGTCCACGCTGTCGCGGCATGCTACCAGTGTTAAAGACTGCGATGGAGCTCCGTATGCCACGGCAAACTGGCTGACACTGACGGCGGCGGTGCACAAATGCTACGCAGCTAGCGCCATTCGACGGCCAACACCGCGGTTCCTGGTGTGTCCGCTGTGCCGTGCGTGTGATCATTGCTTGTACAGCCCTCTCGCAGTGTCCAGAGCAAGTATGGTGGGTCTGACACACCGGTGTCAATGTGTTCTTTTTTCCATTTAGAGGAGTGTATGTTATTTATTAATAGTTCAGATGTCGCAAATCGAAGCCTAGTCACTAAAAGATACGAGAGCTAGAGCGGTGTGGCCGTAAGAAGGTGGAAGTCTTAAGTGCGGTTGAAAGCACCTTTTTGTACAGTGAAATCGCACCTAATGGCGACAGAACCATCAGTGCTTAACGCAGGAATGACCTACAACCTGGGCACTAAAGATAAGAAAAGTTTATCCTCAGAACGCGGCTCTTCAAAAAACAATGTAATGTTAGCCACTGTAATCGAGAAACATATCGGGGGTGAATCAGCCCCCTATTAGAACGATAACGAAGAGTTGTGATGATAGGACAACTTGGAAGGAGTTACGTGCTCAGTTTTTGACACATCACTGAAATACCTGAGCTCAAGCAAGACAGCAGAAGCCATTAATATACTTGGACCACACAAAGTAACAGAGTTTCGAAAGACACTGAACCAACATGTAATGTCCCCTCTGAGCGGAAGTAGGGTTAATGTAGTTTATTAATGTCGTAGCAGGTTGTATTGCTTGTAATTGTTAGTTTTGCATATTCGACATAGATCCACCAATTTTGTCTCTGGCCCTGAACAACTGTTAAAGTTGTAAAACCGTTTGAGTAGGCCAGTTAACCGAAAAATAATTATGTCCATAGTCGCTAACGCCCGATAGCCTCCACCATACGAAGGGTGGTCACAAACAGTCTGAAAAGCTTGTAAAGGTTTTGCAGGGTAGGTTGTGCTGAGAAATAACTATTAAGAAAAAAAATGAGATCCCTTTCTCCGATTTAATTAGAATTGAAATTAGCCAATTAGGCCGTTGCGCACGATAATTCAAGTGGCTCGCCACAGACGATGTCACCAAAATTGTCCTTCGTTTGGGTTCCTAAAACCGAACAACAAAGCAAAAAAAATGGTTTAAATGCCTCTGAGCACTATGGGACTTAACTTCTAAGGTCATTACTCCCCTAGAACTTAGAACTACTTAAACTAAACAAACCTAAGGACAACACACACATCTATGCCCGAGGCAGGATTCGAAACTGCGACCGTAGCGGTCGCGCAGTTCCACACTGTAGCGCCTAGAAACGCTCGGCCACCCTGGCCGGCGAACAACAAAGCAATACACATATACACATACATGGGACGATAGTAAGGATTGAACCCGAGTCAAAGCTGAGCAGTCTTGGGTGCATTGATCTACTTATAGCATCAGACGGGCCGCTTCAGTTTGCGAGCGCAATGGCGTGATTAACTTTAGTGCCTATTAATTAGAAAACAACGCAAGGTATCGAAAGTTTTGCTATAAATTATTTCTGAGAACAATCTGCCTTTAGAAGCTTTTCAGACTGCTTCTAACCATCCTATCAGGTACAATAATGGTACAGATAAAACGTCTGATCGAGAACCTACTTTCAGGTAGCACATAACAAAGATGTTGCGATGTTCGGTTAACACGCATTATAAAAATTTTGTTAAGACGTCAGAGTGCAGGTGTTAGGCTTCTTTGGCTAAAAGGCTCTATAATGTATGTATTGGTCGTGGGAAACATTGTTTAAGCGTTGTTGCACACTACAATAAAATGGTGCTGTGCCCAAACATTTTTTAGGTCCAGGGAATATTTTCCGTTGTAGTGCATGGAATGTCAAAAAGCAGAAAAGTGCCTGTTATAGTGTTGCACTCAGTTCGACCATTGTTGTTGTGCCAGTCAGTACAGTAAGTACAAAAAATTCCAGCGTGATTTTCTGTGATTGACTGACATGCTTCTTGATATCTTTCCATAATATTCGCTGCTAACCCACTCGATCCTTTTTTTTTCGCATTCGGCGAAATCGGTGGTTTCTCGCACGGTTGACCGTATTCGTGGTGCATCTGGAATGTCAGTGTAGAAATGTATTCCAAGCAGCCGTATTGCGATGTTTGTGTTCAAGTTGGCGGAGTATATTTCAAGTAGATACCATCACGTGAGGAACGTGAAACATACACTAATCACAAGAAAAGTGTATCCACAGATTCCCGAAAAATATTATATGACAGCCAATTTAATGGCCATGCATTTCGGAGATGAATCAGCCATCTGTTAGGACGATATAGAAGAGCTATCACGATATGGGGACGACGAATACGTCGGGTGCCCAGTGATCTAAGAGCAAGCAAGTCCACAGGATTCGATAATGTGCCTAATACCCCACAGTTTGAGTCTAGGCAGCGAGCTTAGATAACAGCACAACTTGCAGCGCCTGAAGAAGACGGCTGAATCGGTCGTCGAAACACTGTGCATGAAATGGAAACAATTCGGCTGAACACCCAGCCGCACCGTGTAACGTGAGAGATCGTGATGAAACTCTTCGTTTCACGCAGACATAATACTTTTAGGCAGTGTAACGTACACAAATGAAACATCGTGGTCATGATTTTAATTTTCGCTGTATGTTTGGGAGCAAAATCCCAATCTTCAGAGTGGTGCATCAACCGATAAAAAGCTAATGTGACGGACGAAATGTTAAAGGTTTAGGTCACATATCTGTATTGAATTTCAGTCTCCTCACGAAACATGTACTGCTACCAATCTAACCCATACTACCGCGCGATATTGTTGTTCCAAAGAGTGCATTCCGTTACACACCTTAAAACGCGACAAGTTTGTTTGCGTGTTGCAGTAAGCACAGAAGTACTTGTTTTGTAACTTAAACCGCCTTCTCTTGCTGCACTTTAATTTACTTTTCCCAGACGCGTTTCATTTTCTTCTTGCTCTAAGGCATCATCAGTTGGATCTACATCTATACAGTTTTGTTATTTTTAGATCTTCAAACGGTTCATGTATCGATTTTTTATGTAAATAAGTAATTACTTGCGGTTTGCTGTAATCTTCATTTCGTCTCATCTGGCCTGGAGGTAGCACCACCACTTTATTACCGACACAGCACAATTTTGTATTCCAAGCTTTTCCGCGCTGTTTACCATGTTTATCCTTCTTTTTTGTGGTGTATGAAATGTGTCTAAGCATGTTCCCATTGGTTGCAAAACAATAACAGGAATCACTGACTTAGGCTACGAAATGGTTCAGGAATTTACTCTTGCTTTTACTACCATCTGTCACTTGTGTTGTTCGCTGATGTTGTTGTGGTCTGTTTCTTTCAGCAAAATGTTGGACACTAACGACTTGTAATACTGTGATTTGATGTTGTTCACAATACAGCTATTGGATAGAAATCAACAAAACTTTGCTACTTAACTGCTATAATGGTAAATCGCTTAACGCGATAGTGTTAGAAACGCCACAAGCTTTCTTGATACCACATAAAAAGCTTATTTTCCCCAGCATTTCTCGTATGCAGCACGCAGCTTGATGAAGTTGTGATACAGCGAGCGAAAAAAGAAACGAATAATAGCGGCGGTTGAATTAGTTTGTTAAATAATGGCAGATCGTATCGCGCGTATTTATTTGAACGTCACGAGCTAGCCGTAAGGTTTTTGATAAGTGATAAGCATGCGAGCAGAACGTTTAACGCTGCAAGGGGACCCGCCAAGATCCCGAGGTGTAGTTCAACAGCCGCTACACAGTCGTAAGTCGACCTTCTAATACTGAGACATGGCCTCGACATTACTGCAGTCTCCTCAGACGTAATGAAATGGAAGCTGTTTCACCGTAAAGATCGCGGTATGACGTTTTTTTTCTGCGTATGATGAAGCAGCAAAACTGAAGCGAAGTACTTCGGTAAAAATAATGCACACTCTTGTTCAAAAGTAGCCTTGAGAAAAAAATGTTATGTAAATGTTTCTAGTGAATGACGTGGAAATTAACAAAATAGAAACAAAAATTTCGGAGTTATGCAGCCTTTTTATTCACATAATAATGATTGAACATAAGAATACTGTGTAACTACAAACTACAGGTTTTTAGTAACTGATGAGAGGTCTCTACCGTATAACATACTACATAGAAACAGCGAATTGTCATCCATTGTTAAATAATTTAGAGCTACTGCCCTCATTAAATGTTATGTAACGACCTGCTTTCAGACGCCAAGCTTCATAACGACAAACACTCTTTCTCATCCTGTTCTATCCAGTTCTTCGCAACTTTGTCATTTTCGTGCCTGCACTACTTCATTTACTGATTATTTATGCCCTTGTAGAGACTTTTCTTATCAAAATATTTCTTATTTCGAAATATTTTCATTGCGTTATTGTTGTCTTCTTTCATCACCAGTTTGTATCTTCTACAGATATAGTATCACATACAGGATTAATGTCTTCATAATTTGTTGTTTTTCTTTCCTATACTAACTGATTCTTTCATTAATAGTTTTCTTCTTTCATTGAAGTCATGTTTTGCTGTTGCAGGTCTTTTTTCTAGTTCCCTGTTGTAAAAAGGTTATTAATCAGAGCCGTAGAGCGGTGTACCCCTAGAATAATTGACAAAGCAGCGCCCTCCCATGCACTAACTTTCTGCAAATTTTTCTACAAATCCGTGTACACCCACATACAAACTGAAGAAACAATCACATTAATTAAAAGACAACTAAGACAGATAAACGTTATTCCACAAAGGCAGATGCAAGATGTCTCAGCTCATTTCATGGTATTCACAGGGAAAAGTTATTTCAGATGAATTCTACATCCAACATTAAGGGCTCTTCGTAATTTGGTTGGTAGATGAAACATATCACCGGATCATGCAGTTACACACAGACATCAATAATGCTCATCCAAAAATACGCTTCACCCTTGAAAGTGAAAGAGACAAGAAATAGATTTTCTAGGCATCACAAAAGAAAACAGAAACCACAAGCACTTGGTCTCAATTTACAGAAAACGTACATCAACTAGTACAGTTAGTCACAACAGAGCAAACCAGCCGACAGCCTATAAGCAGGCCAGCTTCATATATATCCTACACAGACATAACAGAGTTCTAGTGGGCATAGGCAGCTACACACAAGAACTAAACATAATGGGACAGATTGGCACAAAAATGATTGCAAAATAAACTTAATTGACAAACTAAACCAATAAAATAATGCACAACACAACACCAGCAACAATTACACACAAGAGAACACACAAGCGCAAAGGGCGAAGTAACCACAAACGATAAGAAAACATGACACACCTTGACATTTGACAACGAAATAACGCACAAAATAAGAAAAACATCATGACGAAACAAGATGTAAATGTGGCGTATAAAGCAAACAATACTCTGCAGGAAAGGTTGAAAGTACCTAAAATCATCACAGATAAATTCGACAAAGAGGGGTATATACTAGATAACCTTCAAAACCTGTGATCCAGTATACACTGGGCAGACATGTAAAAATTTCAGGATAAGATACTCAGAACATTTAACACCGCTGAAAAGTGACAGCATGCAATCCACCTTCGCAGACCACAGATCTCCATATCCTAAAACCACAGGGTGGGGGGGGGGGGGGGGGAGTCGTCAATGACCAAACTCGAAAAACACACACACACACACACTCACACACAATATAAAAAGACTGAACAGATTCAAATTCGCGGACGTCAAAACAAAAAATTACCGTAAACAATAAATAGTTGGAAGTGCATCAGAGACGTAAATTTGTGCAGTGAAACGTGTGTCCAAGCCACAGAGACATAATAGGACGCAGTATTTACAAACGAGTAGGAGAAAACGTGACTGAACACTGTCAATATACGAAAGATAACACATGAGAAATTATTCAGGTAGTGAAGGGAGACGAAAATTTAAAAGTCATGGGTGACTGGAATTCGAGAGTAGGAAAAGGGAGAGAAGGAAACATAGTGGGTTAATATGGATTGGGGGCGAGAAATGAAAGAGGCAGCCGACTGGTAGAATTTTGCGCGGAGCATAACATAATCATAGCTAACACTTGGTTCAAGAATCATAAAAGAAGGTTGTATACATGGAAGAATCCTGGAGATACTAGAAGGTATCAGACAGATTATACAATAGTAAGACAGAGATTTAGAAACCAGTTTTTATATTGTAAGATATTTCCAGGGGCAAATGTGGACTCTTACCACAAACTATTAGTTATGAACTGTAGATTAAAACAGAAGAAACTGCAAAAAGGTGGGACTTTAAGGAGATGGGACCTGGATAAACTGACTAAACCAGAGGTTGTACAGAGTTTCAGGGAGAGCACAAGGGAACAATTGACAGGAATGGGGGAAAGAAATACGATAGAAGAAGAATGGGTAGCTCTGAGGGATGAAGTAGTGAAGACAGCAGACAATCAAGTAGATAAAAAGACGAGGGCTAGTGGAAATCCTTGGCTAACAGAAGAAATATTGAATTGAATTGATGAAAGGAGAAAATATAAAAACGCAATAAATGAAGCAGGCAAAAATGAATACTAACGTCTCAAGAATGAGATCGACAGGAAGTGCAAAATGGCTAAGCAGGGATGGCTAGAGGACAATTGCAAGGATGTAGAGGCTTATCTAACAAGGGGTAAGATAGATACTGCCTACAGGAAAATTAAAGAGACCTTTGGAGAAAAGAAAGACCCTTGTATGAATATCAATAGCTCAGATGGAAACCCAGTTCTAAGCAAAGAAGGGAAAGCAGAAAGGTGGAAGGAGTATATAGACGGTCTATACAAGGGCGATGTACTTGAGGACAATATTATGGAAATGGAAGAGGAGGTAGATAAAGATGAAATAGGAGATACTATACTGCGTGAAGAGTTTGACAGAGCACTGAAAGACCTAAGTCGAAACAAGGCACGGGAGTAGACAACATTCCATTAGAACTACTGACAGCCTTGGGAGAGCCAGTCCTGACAAAACTCTACCATCTGGTGAGCAAGATGTATGAGACAGGCGAAATACCCTCACACTTCAAGAAGAATATAATAATTCCAATCCCAAAGAAAGCAAGTTTTGACAGATGTGAAAATTATCGAAATATCAGTTTAATAAGTCACAGCTGCAAAATACTAACGCGAATTCCTTACAGACGAATGGAAAAACTGGTAGAAGCAGACCTCGGCGAAGATCAGTTTGGATTCCGCAGAAATGTTGGAATACGTGAGGCAGTACTGACCCTACGACTTATCTTAGAAAATAGTTTAAGGAAAGGCAAACCTACATTTCTAACATTAGTAGACTTAGAGAAAGCTTTTTCCAATGTTGACTAGAATACTGCCTTTCAAATTCTAAAGCTGGCAGGGGTAAAATACAGGAAGTGAAAGGCTATTTACAATTTGTACAGAAATAAAATGGCATTATAAGAGTCGATGGCACGAACGGGAAGCAGCGGTTGGGAAGGGAGTGAGACAGGGTTGTGGCTTGTCCCCGATGTTATTCAATCTGTATATTGAGCAAGCAGTGAAGCAAACAAAATAAAAATTTGGAGTAGGTATTAAAGTCCATGGAGAATAAATAAAAACGTTGAGTTTCGCCGATGACATTGTAATTCTGTCAGAGACAGCAAAGGACTTGGAAGAGCAGTTGAACAGAATGGACAGTGTCTTGAAAGGAGGATATAAGATGAACATCAACAAAAGCAAAACGGGAATAATAGAATGTAGTCGAATTAAGTCGGGTGATGCTGAGGGAATTAGATTATGAAGTGAGACACTTAAAGTAGTAAAGGAGTTTTGCTATTTGGGAGCAAAATAACTGATGATGGTCGAAGTAGAGAGGGTATAAAATGTAGACTGGTAATGGCAAGGTAAGAATTTCTGAAGATGAAAAATTTGTTAACATCGAGTAGAGATTTAAATGTCAGGAAGTCGTTTCTGAAAATATTTGTATGGAGTGTAGTCATGTGTGGAAGTGAAACGTGGACGATAAATAGCTTAGACAAGAAGAGAACTGAAGCTTTCGAAATGTGGTGCTACAGAAGAATGCTGAAGATTAGATGGGTAGATCACATAACTAATGAGGAGGTATTGAATAGAATTGGAGAGAAGAGGAATTTGTGGCACAACTTGCCAAGAAGAAGGGACTGGTTGGTAGGACATGTTCTGAGGCATCAAGGGATCACAAATTTAGCATTGGAGGGCAGCGTAGAGGGTAAAAATCGAAGAGGGAGACCAAGAGATGAATACACTAAACAGATTCAGAAGGATGTAGGTTACAGTAAGAACTGGGAGATGAAAAAGCTTGCACAGGATAGAGTAGCATGGAGAGCTCCATCAAACCAGTCGCAGGACTGAAGACAACAACAAACACAACCCATGATTAACGTACTACACGAAATAGTTTGCCGTACCTAAGCTTTATAAAACTTTTATCGATGTCCACAGGTTCCGTTCAACTTCACAGAACACATCTGGTGCATCAAAACAAACATGTAACCGTTAAGTACTAACAAAATACTGCAATAGTAAGGCCAAAAACGGGCACATGTCACGATTTTTTCGAGAACATACTTTTTAGAGATAGGATAATAAACAAAGTAATTTCAATGCAGACGATTTTTTTAACATCCCTTTCTTGCAGTTGACATGGTATACCAATTTATTCTTGGGGCCGTTTTTGGTTGGCAGCCACAGCAAATATACAAATGTTAGAAATGTAGGTTTGCCTTTCCTTCAGGAAAGCAATACGAAATCCACTGAGAATGACACATCTGTGGTAAAACATGTTTGGGTGATTAAAATAAAAATAATGATGATAATAATAATAATTTGTGTACTTGCCAAAAGTTGGACCCATCTTTAATCAAACACTATTTTTCTTCAAAGATTTAGCAAATTTTATAATTTAGTAAATTTTATTGAAACTTTTAACTTAAACATATTATACAGTTAAAAAATACAGCATACAATAAATTAAATGTGTTATTGTAATAAATAAATTATCTAAAAATTGAAGGTAGCGAAAATCTGAATCTTGCCTACGGCAACTACAGCACACTGATTATATGTAGTATGGCGCATAGTAGAGAATAGATGAAACAAAACCATCAATTTCCGGCGCAATTTAATTTACTACTGTGCTGCTCGCCTTGCCTTGCCTCGATTCGTGCAGATAATCGTATACGGACGACACGTCCACGAGAGCGCGAACGGTAGGCACAGAGAAAGGGGCTGTCCAGTGAGATTTAATGATGATGATGATGATGTTTGCTTTGTGGGGCGCTCAACTGCGCGGTCATCAGAGCCACTACAAAGTCCCAGTTGTTACACAGTACTTATTTTCCTCAGTCCACACTAGCCACTGCCACAAATAATGATGAAATTGTGAGGACAACACAAACAGTCAGATCTGATACTTAACTATGTGGGTCATACATTTACCCAGTTTTCTTCATTCACGCTGTAACAACAGCATCACCTGGCAGTTCTGACTGTTACGAGGTATTTTACGTCAATTTATTTCTATGTGTTCCCTTCCTCCCTTTTAATTTTCGATATATTTTGTTAAGTTTATGACTTGTTTTTGTACCGCTGTACTTTGTTCCACGTTCACCAATTGTAAGATATTCTTCTTTCGCCCGCATCTCGTGGTCGTGCGGTAACGTTCTCGCTTCCCGCGCCCGTGTTCCCGGGTTAGATTCCCGGTGGGGTCAGGGATTTTCTCTGCCTCGTGATGGCTGGGTGATGTGTGTTGTCCTTAGGTTAGTTAGGTTTGAGTAGTTCTAAGTTCTAGGGGACTGATGACCATATATGTTAAGTCCCATAGTGCTCAGAGCCACTTGAACCATTTTTTTTCTTCTTCATTCACGCTGTAATAACAACAAATTTACATTTTCTGTGGCCTTACACCCGGGCCTGAGCGTTGCAGCCTGCGAACCATGGTAGAGCCCAGACGAACACAGGGCACCAGAACTAACGACTCCCGTAAATTTAATAGTCTTTGACATAAGACTTTTTCCAGATTCCAGTTTTTTGTTTACGTAGCAGATCCGATCACCTGAAATTTCGGAAGAGCAAGCAAGTAAATTACACATTCCCTCAGTCGAATGTGCTCATTTCCTCCTCCACCGCGTCTCACTCCAGTTCTCCGTAAGCTGCACAAGTCAGGAACCTTCCGTAGAATAGGCGTAATACGAGAGTTGTTCAGAAAGTAAGTTCCGATCGGTCTCGAAATGGAAACCACAGGGAAAACCAGAAACTTTTTATTTGCAGCAGTTAGATACGCCTTCCATCTACTTCTCTACATAGTCGCCACTCCAACTTCGAGTTTTGTCGTAGTGTTGTATCAACTTTCCAATATCCTCGTGTTAGAAAGCAGCAGCCTATGCTTTCATCCAGTTATCTGCAGCTCGTTGTCTGTGGCAAATTTTTGCCTTCATAGTCAGCGGTTCTTATGAGCAGAGATGAGACTCAGGGGGAGCCAATTAGGTACTATATAGTGGGTGATCATAGACTTATCATCCGAAACGCTGCAGGAGCGTCTTCGTTGCACCTGCATCCTGCGGCCGAGAATTTGCATGAAGAAGGAACTGCTCGACAATTGTGTTATGTGGGCTGCATGGCACAGGCGAAATCTCTAACCAGGCCCTCATACTTGGCAGGAGGCGTTATTTCCTGCGCATCTTTTCGTGTTCACTGTTCACTCAGAACTGAAAAGATCGACGCTACACGATCGACGGGAATACTAGAGACACTTTCCAAACATCTGTGCAAAGCTTTACCCGATTTTACCATTGGTTTCCATTTCATGACCAATCCTAAGTTACTGCCTGGACAACCCTCGTATTTGATTCAGTAGACAGCTACTCGCTGACCTTTGTGATGCTGCATACAAAGAGGAGTCTGTAGAGAAATATCCCAGTTTCAATGGTATATCACAGCAATTTAATTTAGACTATATACATATATCAAAATGGAGGTAAAATTAACAATTTTTCTCAGAAATGTTCAACAAGTGCACCTTTAGCTGCATGGCATAAAACCAACCCAAAGTCCAATTTTTTCCAGATTTTAATTAAGAAGTCCGAAGTAATGGAAGCAATAGCATCTTAAGATCTGTGTCTCAACTCTGGGAAATCATTATAAGGTGTTGAAGGAAAAATTCGCATTGTGTGAGGTCAGGTGAATGTGGAGTGCAGCGGAAAAGACCTCTGTGCTATTGACCATTACGACCAATGCAACAGTCAGGGCCTTCGGCGTTTAACCATTCTCATGCAAAGAGATGCCAATGTGAAGGGGCTTCTTCTTGTGGCCAGATAAGGTTTTCAGATTTACCTTCTAATAATTGGAGAAAGAGCCATTCTTGCACCGTATCCAGATAAGACACTCCTGTTGCGGTAGTTTCAGTGAAGTAAAACGATCCAATGAAACGTCCCCTTAAAACAATTATACAAGACTGTGCTTAAACTGACACACAATATTTTTTAGCTCCACGCAATCTGACTTCCAAAAATCCCTACGAAAGAATGGCCCTGACTAACATTAACCTATGCGTTTCGCAAATCACTTACCTCACAAAAATCTTCGTTACTCAAGCTACTGCAATACAGCGAGTGCCACTACTGCCAGCTAAATAAAAGATTCAAACTACTGAAGGCACTAACTACTGATAGGCATAGTTATCAAATAAAAGATTTTAATAGAGAACAAACAATGTATTTACCTCACTAGTCATAATATATATAGCAGTTTATGACACCAATTCTTACAAATTTGAAAACTCCGCCATCTCTCTCCCCACGTCCACCACTGCTGGCGGCTCACCTCTAACTGCGCAACGCTACGCGCTGTTAGCATCCAGCTGCCGCTGCCCAACACTACAATGCCAGACAACAACGCAAACTAGCCACAGACTGCGCACAGCACAGCCAGTGATTTTTCATACAGAGCGCTACGTGGCGTTACCAATAAGAAAACGTAAACAGCCTACTTACACACTTGACGCTGGAACCCAGCAAATAAAACGTGAATCAGTTTGATTTTGTACAACTTCATGAGGATGACCTGATTCCCAGATATGACCATTATGAGTATTTTTCTTCTCAATTAGATGAAAACATATCAGTTAGATGAAAAGGTGACTCACTCCTGATTACCACACGACAAAGGAAGTCGTCCTTCCGCTTCACTTGGGAAGTTATAACGTAGACCATAGTCATCTAGCTTTGTGACATGTTTCAACTACAACCGTTATAGACGCAAGGGTAAACGTTTTCTTGAAATCTTCCACATTATCGTCTTTGGCAGCTGAAATTCAAGACTTGTTTCCCTCAACACTAAGAAGGTAAGTTGTCTGACACACATCCTCTTCAGACACTTCTTTTTCATTACACAAATATCCAGTCGTTTCGAATAGACTGTCCCACCGGCGGAAGTTTTTGGCATACAGGGGATCACAATTAAATTTTAAATGAAACGCACGTTAAGCTGAATTTACAGATTAATTCTTAGGAAACAGCAGAACACAATGGCTCTGAGCACTATGGGACTTAATATCTGTGGTCATCAGTCCCCTAGAACTTAGAACTACTTAAACCTAACTAACCTAAGGACATCACACACATCCATGCCCGAGGCAGGACTCGAACCTGCGACCGTAGCAGTCGCTCGGTTCCGGACTTAGCGCCTCAACCGCGAGTACACCGCGGCCGGCGCAGAACACAAAACGTTTACTCTTACAACTCACCATTTTGCATTGTGGCTTACGTGGTGTAGTAAGCGAGAAAACAACAAACGCGTACTCGCCCTTGTGGTCATCTAAAACTATAATTATACAAACAGTGTCTCGGTTGCCAAATTAACTTTATCACAAATAACTTATTTCGTCTAGTTAGGGCTTCATCATATCTTTCTAAAAGAAAAGAAAAATACATGATATCGCTTAGGATAAAATTCAAATGCTTGGAAATTAAAAGACACTAACAAAGGGTGTGCCAGGGTTGGGAAATGAAGTTCGGAGTGGGACGGCGCGTGTTTGCAGCACTACCACATAGTCTTACAATGGCCCAGCCATACGGCCAGATGGCCAGCCATTCACGAGAAAACAGCTCCGAAACCTTCAGTCCAACAGTATATAATAACCATGCGTCCGCTCACTGAACTGAATGGCGCTTTGGCCAATGCAAATATTGGTAATAATTCGTGCTTCGTATTAACAAAGTATCTATTTGCTTTTCCTAATTGGAACAAAATACAATTACATTCAAATTGAAAACTTTTGTTCTTTCAACATTTTCAACTTTTCCAACCAAATTATTTCCCTCAAATTCGTATTGTATATTGACAATATTTAGTTTCTGTCATGTATATTATACATAACATCGGTCGAACAGGAGCGTACGGCTTCTATCCGACTAGTTGAGGTACACGACCCACTTCAGTGTCATGAGACCGCTATATACGAAGGTCCGCATTAAGGAGCGTTTGGCAAACTTGGAGAACGAAGGGATAACCGCGCATCCGGGCTCCCTGCACCACAAACAGGGAAGAACAACTTAGCAGTTGCTTTTTCGCGCTTGAAACGAGTACACGTGTGTGAAAGTTTTTCCGTTGCTAACGTTTTGTGGTTACAATGCTTCGAAGTGAACACATCGCGAGTTCTGAGGGACTTGTACAAGATATTACCGACGATTCTCTACACAGTGAGAAATCGAAGTTGCTGATTAGAGATGCAGTTACCCGTATCAATGCACTGCTCGTTGAAAACGATTTACTAGCGTCAGAAGGTTCGCCGTCAATTCCACACAAAGCTATGCTGATGGCACAGAAGTTGTATAACACTGTGATAGATTTCTTGAGTGAAAACACTTCATCAACCACGATAGTGTTTTCACACAAGAAATCTATCACAGTGTCACTTCATGAGAACGAAGGTGGCGAAGAGGTTACAATAGACGATTCTTCGGACGAGTATGAACCCCCAAGGAAAAAATCCAAAGAGCCTACTTGTATTCCGCTAGAATAAAAAATACAATGCGTCAAAATTGCCAAAGCACATCCTCGGTGGAGTCTGCAGGCGCTGAAAAGTAAAGGATGTCATCGTTTTTAAAAAAAGGAATATTTATCACTATGGAAAGACGAGATTAAAAAGGGTAGATCTGCCTTTGACAAATACACAGCGATAGATTCGTGGGCTTCGATCGTTTTGTCGAAACTAGGCACAATTTCTATCAAGTTACCACTCGAAATTAGCAACAATGGGCTTTAGCAGCGGCCGCACAATATGAAAACTTCTAGTCGATGGGTGGTGAGATTTAAACAACGACACAGAATTCGTGAACGGAAAGTAACCAAGTTCGTATCAAGAAAGGAAACAGTGACATTGGAAGAAACCTTGGCTGTTGCAGAAGCTTTCCGGCTACAAACTCGAGATTTAATACCCACTTTTGACAAGGACTATATTATCAACACGGATCAAACAGGTATGTGACACAAAATGAAATCACATTCTATAAATGGTATTTCAAACAACTAATACACATTTGAATAATTCTCTTATATAATCATGTAACTGTACAATCGTTTCAGTCATTAAATATCGTTCTGTTTCATTTATTTCCATGATGTCAGTACCAGTCTACTTTCAGCCGGACTCTCACCCACAAAGGAAGCAAGACCGTACTTGTGAAGACAGTGGACATAAAGAAAGTTACGCATTCATATACAGCACAATTTGCTATTACTTTTTCTGGACGTGTCCTGCCGAGTGTTTTCGTACGCCTGCAGGAGACAACAGGTGCATTTGGACCCCGTGTCCAGAAGACGATCGATGAATATGCCAAAATGTACAAGAACGTCATTATGACGTCATCAAAATCTGGAAAGCTGACTACAAACACGTACAACGAGTTTCTTAAAACATATTTGAAGCCCAATGTTGGGTACAAAAGATGTCTCCTCATCGTCGACTCCTGGGGAGGACAAACACAACCAGAACTGTATGACGAGGCTTTCCAGGACGACGCACAACGTCCCACCTCTACCCTCAAACTTATTCCACCGAAGAGTACACCACTAGTGCAGCCCTGTGATGTTTATTCTTACGGACAGGTGAAAAATTTCATTAAATGCCTGCAAAATTGCGTCACGTTAATTGAACAGGAACGAGAGATTATTTCACTATAAGACTGTATTAAAATTCACACGATCGTTCACTATCAGTTATCATCTCCTGTTTTTCACAATATGATCCAATACGCATGGTTCGCGTCGAAACTAACCGCAGAAAGACACATCTTTAGAAATGTTAACGAGGTGCTTTTCGACAGATATCTTCAAAACTTGCTGCTCGTGTAAAAAATCTTCATTTATCCTTTGCGCAAATTGTTCAAACAGCTTTTGTTTAGAGTGTTTTTGTGACAAATATCATTATGGCTCTCGTGTAATTTCGGAATTCAGGGAATAAACACATCATTATTCATAGTCTTTACCATATGTATATTATTCTCCCATGCACACAGTTTTCAATATACAATACGAACGAATATTTGAAGGAAATAATTTGGTTGGAAAAGTTGAAAATATAGAAAGAACAAAAGTTTTCAATTTAAACGTCATTGTATTTTTTTTATTTTTTTCAAGTAGGAAAAGCAAATAGATACTTTGAAAATACGAAGCACGAATTGTTACCAATATTGCATCGGCACAGCGTCATTCGGTTCAGTGATCGGACGCATGGATATTATACACTCCTGGAAATGGAAAAAAGAACACATTGACACCGGTGTGTCAGACCCACCATACTTGCTTCGGACACTGCGAGAGGACTGTACAAGCAATGATCACACGCACGGCACAGCGGACACACCAGGAACCGCGGTGTTGGCCGTCGAATGGCGCTAGCTGCGCAGCATTTGTGCACCGCCGCCGTCAGTGTCAGCCAGTTTGCCGTGGCATAAGGAGCTCCATCGCAGTCTTTAACACTGGTAGCATTCCGCGACAGCGTGGACGTGAACCGTATGTGCAGTTGACGGACTTTGAGCGAGGGCGTATAGTGGGCATGCGGAAGGCCGGGTGGACGTACCGCCGAATTGATCAACACGTGGGGCGTGAAGTCTCCACAGTACATCGATGTTGTCGCCAGTGGTCGGCGGAAGGTGCACGTGCCCGTCGACCTGGGACCGGACCGCAGCGACGCACGGATGCACGCCAAGACCGTAGGATCCTACGCAGTGCCGTAGGGGACTGCACCGCCACTTCCCAGCAAATTAGAGACACTGTTGCTCCTGGGGTATCGGCGAGGACCATTCGCAACCGTCTCCATGAAGCTAGGCTACGGTCCCGCACACCGTTAGGCCGTCTTCCGCTCACGCCCCAACATCTTGCAGCCCGCCTCCAGTGGTGTCGCGACAGGTGTGAATGGAGGGACGAATGGAGACGTGTCGTCTTCAGCGAAGAGATTCGCTTTTGCCTTGGTGCCAATGATGGTCGTATGCGTGTTTGGTGCCGTGCAGGTGAGCGCCACAGTCAGGACTGCATACGACCGAGGCACACAGGGCCAACACCCGGCATCATGGTGTGCGGAGCGATCTCCTACACTGACCGTACACCTCTGGTGATCGTCGAGGGGACACTGAATAGTGCAAGGTACATCCAAACCGTCATGGAACCCATCGTTCTACCATTCGTAGACCGGCAAGGGAACTTGCTGTTCCAACAGGACAATGCACGTCCGCATGTATCCCGTGGCACCCAACGTGCTCTAGAAGGTGTAAGTCAACTACCCTGGCCAGCAAGATCTCCGGATCTGTCCCCCATTGAGCATGTTTGGGACTGGATGAAGCGTCGTCTCACGCGGTCTGCACGTCCAGCACGAACGCTGGTCCAACTGAGGCGCCAGGTGGAAATGGCATGGCAAGCCGTTCCACAGGACTACATCCAGCATCTCTACTATCGTCTCCATGGGAGAATAGCAGCCTTCATTGCTGCGAAAGGTGGATATACACTGTACTAGTGCCGACATTGTGCATGCTCTGTTGCTTGTGTCTATGTGCCTGTGGTTCTGTCAGTGTGATCATGTGATGTATCTGACCCCAGGAATGTGTCAATAAAGTTTTCCCTTCCTGGGACAATGAATTCACGGTGTTCTTATTTCAATTTCCAGGAGTGTATACTGTAAGACTGAAAGTTTCAGCCCTTTTTTCTCGTTAATGGCTGGCCATTTGGCCGTATGGCAGGGGCATTGTAACTCCATAGGGTAGTGCTGCAAACACGCTCCGTCCCACTCCGAACTTCATTTCCCAACCCTGGCACTCCCCTTGTATGACTATTTTAGTTAAGGTGCTATCTAAGCACTTTTACTAAACGCCTGTAGCCGCTTCTTCTGTTAAGTTCACGCCTAGGTTAGTTTGAGCTTTACCGACTCTTGCTAGCGTGTTCCGTTGGTCTACCGCCCCACCAGCGGGGACAGCATGGTATCATCCTGCACTCTGGTTTCAACGTGACTGTCTATTAGACTGTTTAGTCACTGGATATCCAGGTCTTCCGTTGAACGTGAGGCATTACATTGCGCATCATCTGGCGATTCTGACTGTTGCAAGCTATTTTCCGTCACTTGTCTGTGGCCCATCTTCACCTTTTACGTTTGCCTTCATACATTATTTTTCGTTTTATTTCCTTTTAAGTTTACACACGTGGTTTTGTTCCACTGTAATTTGTTCGACTGTTCTTCCTTTAGATGGTTTTTTTAACCATCGTTATGACAAACCATCCTTGCTGTTGGTTATTTATAATGCTTTGATAGCCTTTCATGAGTGTTAATTAGCTTTTGTAAATTTTTTACAGATAATTTTTATAGTTGAGCGTAGCTTGGAACCATGCCCCTTAACTTGTAATTTTGTATAATTAGACTAAAGAACACCCTGAATGACTGTAGATAGGACGTTCGTATTCATTAGTATGTTCTGAAGAAATGATTAGCATTTCAGTCACCTCGGTTCAGCATGTGTCTAGCTGCCTGGTGCAGACAGCGTCCGCCATGGGCCCTGATAACATGTTCCGCGCGTGATGGTATCGACGCGCATTAGGCGATACTGTTGTATATCCATCCACGCTGCATTCACCTGGTTCCAAAGTTCATATGTTGTAGTTGGCGTTGGGTCATAGCGCTGCACCCGTCGTTTCACCATATCCGACGTATTTTCGATCGACGACAAGTCTGGTGATCAGGCTGATCAGGGCTGACATCCCGTGATACCCAGAAGGCACGTGTTCGAACATCAACATGTGGTCGCGCATTGTCTTCCTGAAAAATGACGCCTTGACTGTTGTGCAGAAAGGGTATGGCTAGGGGTCGCAGGATGTCATTCACGTATGTCACACTAGTCACAGTCCGCTGGACACGCTCCAACTACGATTTCTGTTTGTACACAACAGCACCCCACAGCATAAGGCCTTGAGCTGGCGCGTTATGGCTTGTGCGAATGCACTCACTTTGATGGCGCTCCCCCTGTCTGCGGCGAACCAAAACGCGGCCGTCATTTTCAAACAAACAGAACTTGAATTCGCTCGAAAACACTGCCTGATGCCATTTCTACATATACGTGATTATTCTGTTATTCACAATAAAGTGCCTGGCAGAGGGGTTCAGTGAACCACCTTCAAGCTGTCTCTCAACCGTTCCACTCTCGAACAGCGCGCGAGAAATCGAGTACTTAAATGTTTCTGTGCGAGCCCTGATTCTCTTATTTTATCGTGTTCATAATTTCTCCCTATGTAGTTGGGTGCCAACAGAATGTTTTCGCAATCGGAGGAGAAAACTGGTGATTGGAAATTTCATGAGAAGATTCCGTCGCCAGTCCCCAGTGACATGGCCTTTCTTACACGATTGCCGTCTAGCATGTTTCTGAACTTTCATCACGGTAGGTGAAGATGTGAACGATGTGGACGATGCGCACGTAACCCATGCAGTAATAAACGGCGGTGGACTGTCGTCCTTCATAGTGTACACTGTGTTACACTGTTCCACTATTGCACCAGAGTTTAGGAGGACGCTGATTTGTCTTGCAGCGCTATTCGGCGGGTGGTCTGGGTGGTGCGACCTGAGGCATCTCGTGTTCTACGGCCTTCCGTGAATCATTCTGCATTGCCAAAACACTTCGTCTCGCACGAGCAGCAAATTCCCGGATGGATGCATCACATTCTCTCAAGCCAATAATGCACCCTCTTTCAAACTCACTAATTTGCCCTTACGGTTCGGGGATACGTCTGTGAGGCATCCTTTAAGTCTGCTCAAGTCACACTGATCCATTACCTTCGGTTTATAGCGGCAACGAGAACCGCAGGCACATTTTACCTGTAGGTGATGTTGTGCCGCGATATCTATGTTGACCTTGAACCCACGGGCTGATGTGGTTCAAACGCGTATCATCTACATATTAATGTACATAATACTTTGTGAAAATGAACCTCCTACCTCTAGTCGTTTTGCTTTTTTTACGAATATGAGTGTAAATCCTTGCCTTTCCGTTTAAAGAATTCGAGGAAGCCAAACTCAGGAGAAACGCCTTATTTGTAACAAAAATAACATTGCAACCGAGACTGTCTTTTTATATAATCATGGAAAACATTTTTCTGTACCAATCAGCCAATTTCGAATAGAATAAGCTTTACCTGAAACTGTTTGAGTTACTCTTTAATTGTGACCCTGAATGAACACATTACAACATTTACAGTTTATTCTATTAAAATTTATAACGGGGACATTATTTTATGGATACTCCGTATAACACTCCAGCGAAGTAAGAGAAATAACTCCATTGCTGAACATGAGTGAGCCTGTGTGGACGGCAGTTTGTGAATCAAGCTACTATAGAGAATAAAATCTCGTTAGCGGTAGTCGTCTGTTCAGTAGAGGTCGTTTACCGACGACAAAATGACGCTACAAAAATGACACGATGACAGCCACGCTTGGTTACAGTTACAGACCGAAGAAAGGCTTCTTCTCGTAGATAGTAGGAACACGAGAGGTAAGAGATTCACGTGCCTCCTCCAGTTCTTAGACGATCTTCCTTTCTCACTTTTTACGGCCAGTTTTCATACCTCCTTTGTGCCCGCGTCAGTGACGGGAGCGTATCTGGTCATCCCCTCGGTATGGTTCGCTTCTAAACAACAAAACGTCAACACGTTTGCCCTTCAGTTTCTTCCATTTTTTGGTAGATGTGTTTTTCATATCTGACTATAAGGGCAATATAACCCTCAAATATTATGCAGTGAATGTGAATGTTATTCACCTTCATTCAACATGTCTTCGCAGCTTTCTCCGTGAGAAAGCTTATTTCTTCTCTAATTTCATCTTTACCTTCCTCTCCATTAATATCTATTCTGTCATATCGATTTTTATATATGTGTCAAGCAAATGCACCAAATTAATTTTGAATTGGTATTTTGTACATATAAACGATTTCTTTTCGTTTCTATATCACAAATTATGTTTCATTAATGACAGAAATATTATTAACAAGAGCAAAAAGGAAATTTTCTGTTCATAACATTCAAAATCAACTGATGTAGATTAACTGTAGTACTGGTTCTTGATGCGGGAAATTCACGGCCAAAAGAAAGCCGGGAAAGGGCCCAAATGGATGTACTGCCCTCCTGGTGTTTTCTATTCCACAACTTTCACCGTTTTACCAAAAACACAGCTTTATTATATGTCCAAACAAATACCACAAACAATTACAACGGATGACATAATTGAAGTAATGTAAAAGGGCCCTAATAGCAGTTAAATGGGCAAA
This sequence comes from Schistocerca gregaria, assembly GCF_023897955.1. Classification (NCBI taxonomy): domain Eukaryota; kingdom Metazoa; phylum Arthropoda; class Insecta; order Orthoptera; family Acrididae; genus Schistocerca; species Schistocerca gregaria. Next base: position 438,262,450 of record NC_064920.1, read on the forward strand.
ATTTGGTATTAAAGAAAGTTTTAAGTACATCTAAACATTATAAGCAAATTCACGCTCTCCTTAAAATAAAGACAGAAGCAAGAATCGTTACACAATCTGGAATTAGGTTGAACATTTGAAAAAACAAAACAAAAAATCCGTCCTTAGCAATAAAAAATCACAGCTCTGAAATCGTGAGTGAGCCCCGTCTCCAATTTCTTCTTTGGCAAGATACAATGGGATGCAACATGTCAAACAAAGGGTTACGAGACATGCAGAGTGAACGATCACAACAATAATTCAAGATGCCATTGCTAACCCTCAAGGTTTTCAAAGGTCAGGTCTCATTTGAAGAGAAAAAGAAATAAAATTAACATGGACACACAGAACGGCCAGTCAATGAAAGTTAACTTCTCCGTAATGACCACATATTAGAAGCATTAGGCCGCCATTACACACACCAATTGACACTTGTAATGTGTGGCTTGTCTGTCTGGATATTAAGACGCCGACGTTACTGAGCGATATCTCTGGGAGGCAGCCATGCCTGCTCAGTGAGCTACAAGGCCCTGCCAGGCCGTATAGACAGCAGACCAAACTTCACCAGGTCCTTTGAGTAAGAAACTCCTGAAATACAGGCAGGCTAATTGGTTGAAATACGAATATCGCATACCGACATATGTTACTCAATACTCAACTTCTGGTCATGAACAACTGCCCAAATAAGCCGCAAAAAGTGGAGAAACAGGTTTCACAGCTACTGTCTATCTACAGTTATTCTGAAACAACAGTTTGTGCGTAATGCTTACAGCCGAGCTAACAAGAATGTCTACCAAATCGGCCAAAGTACAAGTGCATCTCCGATTTATGGACTTAAGATGCATGTATGAGCTAATTACTACTAAACGAAAAATCTCTCAAACATTTTTTGCATGAATGGCATAGCAAAGCAAGAGTAGCAATTCCAAGTACGTATCTTTCTTAAAATTAGAAACTGAAAATAACTTAATAGAATATTAAAGCTATCAACAGCTCAGAGTTCTGGGAGGTTGCATATCGCAGACTGATATTCAGTTAACTTTGAGAGAGAACGAGTCACTCCCTATTCTACTCTTTAATGTTAATTTTACACCCAAGGCATCATTCTTGTGAGACGCCAGGAAGTTATCAACATGACCAGGCACTCATGGGAGCATGTACATTGTTCATGCATATGGCTTCGTTAAAGTGGCTCTCCTTCAAATAGTAAATTCAGGAGTTGATAACAAGCAGACAATTTGTTCATCTAACAGTAAATCTTACAGTGGTAACTTGGGGCTTGGAAAGGAACACTTACCATTGACAGAATACTGGTTCCAAGAATTTCTCGCACTGGTGTGCAGACACTGCTTTTGGCTAAAGATAAGACAAAATTGCCTATCTGGATCTACCTGTTAGGTGTCTCTAGCCACGGCAGGGGCCACGAGAGAAATGTAGATCACCGTGGACCGGACACTATTGAGGCAGCTGTCAGGTGGTTTCGTCTCTCTGACAGCCAAGTTTATTTTGGAAGCCTCGAGCCTTCAAAATAATTTTGGAATGGCATGCAACACTTATTGCGGATTTGAAATGGTCTGTGTTTAGACACAAAAACCCTTCCCCTAGTTTAGCTGAGTCCCCTGGTCTGACGTGCTGTAACGATCAGCCTATCCAGATAATGCTGTCTGTGGTAAATGTGTTGCTCACTTTAGGTCTAAGCACACTCAAAACACAGTGCCTAAAGTAGGAGTGGGAGAAAAACAGGTCAGGAACGGAACATCTTATCTGTGTGTGGTAACCTGTGAGTAAGGGATTGCCTGCTTGTCCAGAAAAGGGAAGAATATTATTTAATTAGGACTGGCTGATGGGCAGAGAAGATGAGTTAGAGGGGAGATATGGAGCTCGTGGAATCTAGTGATTGGCACAAAACTCTTGTGCAGTCGGTTGCATGAGTACTTTTGAGGGGTTTGTGAAATTCTGATGGAAAGGGAGTCTGATTCAGACTCGGTTCTGGAGAGGATTCTGGTCTTTTGTTATGAATGGGTTGCACTTGGGACACTCATCCTGAATGTAACTTCACAAAGGTATTGGTCTCGAATGAGGAGCCTGTTGTCAGCATTTAGCTTACTGATAACTTAGACACGAGTCATCTCTGACAACTAGTTGTGAAGAGGTTTATCTTATTCGTGTCAGGCTTTCCGCTTTGACTTTAGTGCATAAGTGAGTCACACTGGTCTATTATATGACCTCCATGGTATTACCTGTGGACAGGAGTGTCACACAATGGAATCTCGGTGATTTCAGAAAGTAATTTCCATCTGTCTAACAGATCGCCAGCCACGAATTGGCGTATTTTGTGCCCACGATAGTGAATTACACATTAGTATTTTGCAGACGCTTGCACCACGACCGTCTTCTGAGGCGTAGGAGGATGTAGTACTGCTGTTCAGGCTTGTTACGGCAAACGGAATCACAGTCTCGCTACTCGTTCTCAGCTGCACCAAAGTAGTAAACCGTCTGTGTAGAATAAACCCATCAGCGTCTGTTCAGCGTTAGATAATTTCAGATTGTATTTTCCATCTTTTCAGCCAGAGTAAACAGGTTAGTCAGACAAGGCTTAGTCTTTGCCAACCAGTCCCCACCCAGTTGAGTGTTAGCTATTCGTTGCGTCCATTTTTGTTACCAACAGTTCATGATTTATTTGTCATCACGCTTAACTTGTATCGTTTGTCCTATTTTGTGATGAATAAATTTTTGCCACTTTTCTAAATAAAAGATCAGTCATATGTTGATATACCCATCAATAATTGCCATAATTGCCCACCATAATGGCAGAGACAGCATTTCATTAAAATGTTTCAGTTTTCAAATTTATCTAAATTCTGATGAAAGTGATAACCTCTAATGCAGGCTTAAGAGGCAGCATATCATTAAATTATTTCAGAATTCACTTTCACGCCTTCCGGATCTGCCTTGTCGGGAGTTGACTCCATTCCACCGACTGCCGCCCATTGCGTGGCCCCTAACGCTGGAGATTCGAGTTCTCCCTCGGGCATGGGAGTGTGTGTTGTTCTTAGCGTAAATTAGTTTAGGTAGTGCTTAAGGCTAGGGACCGATCACCTCAACACTTTGGTCCCATAGGAATTCTCACACACACACGTGCGCGCACTCACACACACACACACACACAAACACGCACACACACTGCCGCCCACTATCCTCTCCACGATCCAGCTAACCTCGCTTCGACTGAGACCTACCTAGCTTTCTCGCTTACAGTCGACCAAAGATTATCCTTTACGTGGTTATCGGCTCGGAGTGAGCCGCTACAGGTAAGTCCCAATGTGTTACTCAAAGATAATATTACCATTTTATAAATGATTTGCAAAATAAATCTCAGTTCCAATATGCACGATAGGTCAAGGCAACAAATCAGTAAGGTACACATGTTTTCTCAGTTATAACAGAACATTACTATCTACCCATTATTCGGCAGACATTTTCAACATATTGCCTGCAAATGACGACCAGATATAAATATAAAAATTTAATGAAATTACTGAAGGTAATCTCGTTGTCAGCATTTGGTGAGTACGAGAAGGTGATTGGATGAGAGGGATTTGTTTCGTTGGAACTGATATCCGTAGAATGTCACACTAAGTGATACTTGTACTGTCCTGTAAACCGAGAATAGATTTGAAGGTCTGTCTGAGGAGGATGATTTGTCTGACGTGCTAGAAGAAGAAACAGGAGTCGATTTAGAAGAGATAGGGGATCCCGTATTAGAACATGAATGGGGATAGACAACATTGCATTAGAATTCCTAAAATAATTGGAGGAAGTGGCAACACTATTGTGTGTAAAATATTCGAGTCTGGTGATACACCGTCTGACTTTCGGAAAAATATCATCCACAAAATTCCGATGACTGGGAGAGCTGACAAGTGCGAGAATTATTGCTATATACCAGTGCCAACGTCCTCATCTCAGATTTTCCCTTGCAGCCTATGTCCTCAGTAATCTGTAGGAAGTACTACAATCTCTGTCTCACGGTACAATTTTTACTCCCTACAAGACCCTACAATCTGTGCATACCGAGTGCTTCCTGTAAATCCTTCTCACAAGAGTACCATGGAAAATAAATGTTGTTTAGTTGTTGAAAGTGTTTTATTTAAAAACGAACTAGTGAGTCAGTTAGAAAACTGGTACCACTGATTTTCAGTAACCTTTTTCTCAGAATAATGACCCAACTCTCCGTGCATACCGAGTGCTGCATGTAAATCCTTCTAATAAAAGAAAACTAACTCCCATACTGAGGGTGGACACTTGTTACAAATCACGCTTCCCTGTACCACACCTCTTCCCCACGACAGTTGGTTCTCCCGCCCCTGCTGCACCATTTAAAAGCAACTAAACTGAAATGTGTGCACTATTCTTAGGACTACTGTTTCTAAATCAGTCGAATGCTGCTCTCCCCGCCTATGACTGGGGGTAATTGGAAGACTTCATGTAGCCATTGCTTAGAGTCTGACCATTGCCACTAACAATAATAATCTGCAGTGGCAGAACATTGCATTTCCATGGGATATTCAATGGAATACAACACCAAAATCTTAGCACCGGTTTCCAGCTTCTGGGACTCTGTAATTAAGGAATCCGTGGAAAAGGAATCTCCCTGATAAATTAATGAATCGTGATAACGGCTTTTAGCTTGATAAAAATAGGAATCTTGTTATTAAAATAATGCGGTCACAACGTAATCGACATGCTCACTCGATACTTAGCGACTAGTTTGTTCTTACTTCAACACAGAGGGCAGCACACACAACTAGGCTGCGTCGCGCACGTCATCTCCTAAAGCATGCGCGGTAAACAGCCAGTACGATTCGCAATCGCGGAATCCGCTAAAATACGATGACTGTATTGGGCCTCTTCAGTACTTCGCCTACTCACCTGAGGATAGCCGGACGTTTCTGGGCCGAAATATCGTGGCAGAATGTTGATGGAATCCGGCTGCATACCCGAAAATTACTGGAAGAAGAAACACGCCGATAAAATTTCAGAAGTCACAATAATAATGACATAGTAAGCCTCCAGCGGTGTAGTAACTGTTACGTAGTTTATGTAGTGCTTTCAGTTAGGTCGCTTATTGTTGCGAAGTGAATAGTGAAGCAATTATGTGGTCAATTGAGAGAACTACCTACAATTCAGAGAAGGCAGTTTCGTGAAATATTGAAGTATTTCTGATACATGCATTTCGACGTTACTGTCCACCACAATATCTCAGGCAGTAATGCCACTGTTTGACAAAAGTGTACTTATTGGTTACTTACCCCGCGTAATCTGTATTACGTCTTACGAAATAGTGATAACAGTAATGATGTTATGAACATAATTTACTTTTGTGACCGAAACGCAATTGAAACCTTTTGTTTTGACCCTTCACAAGATAAAAATACCTGCAGATTGAGAACCACTGCTCTAGTACCACGGACGTTATTCAAAAATGGCTCTGAGCACTATGGGACGTAACATCTATGGTCATCTTAGAACTACTTAAACCTATCTAATCTAAGGACATCACACAACACCCAGTCATCACGAGGCAGAGGGACGTTATTCCCCGATAAGGTGTGACCTATTTTCCGTTTCTCCTTTTTGTCACTGTTTTCCATGTATTCTCTTCTTCGCGGATTCTGCGAAGATCATCCTCATTATTTATCTTATCATTTCACCTAATTTTCAATATCGTTCTGTAGTACAATGACTCAAACTCTTAGAATTACTCCTTTTTCGATTTTTCCACGTCATGATCGACTACCATACAATTCTGTGCAGCAATTGTAGGTTCTGAGAAATTTCTTCCTCATATCATGGCCTATGTTTGATACTAGTAGATCACTTTCGGCCACAAGTGCACTCTTTTCCTCTACTAATTTAATTATTATGACTTCCGTATTTCGTCCGTCATTTGTTGTTCTGCTTCGATGGTAACAGAATTAATTACCTTCGTGTGCTTTATATTCATAAGTTTTGATGCTAATCTCACTCCTTCTATTGTTTATTACTTTCATATTTCTTGGGTTTACTCTCAGTCCATATGGTGTACTCACTAGACTGATCATTCCATTCAGTAAGTCTTATAATTCTTCTTCACTTTCATTGAGCTGAGTAATTTTATCAGTGAATATTACCGTTGAAATCTTTTCACTTTGAATTTTAATCCCATTCTGGAACCCTTCTCTTATGACCGTCATTGTTTCTGCGCTGCACACTTTGAGTAGTAGGAGTGAATGACCGTCTTACACCCATTTTAATCCTTTTTAATCCTCTCTTGATTCCCATATATATGGTATATAATCGCTATTTATTTGTAGCTTACACCAATTTTTCTGAGAATATTGGACACTTAGCACAATTGTACACTCCGGAACTCTTTTTAGAGCTTCGCAAATCGTATATAGGTATCTTGATTCTTCATAAGTCTTGGTTGCATTTGAATCGCAACGTCAGAATAGCGTCTGTGGCGTGCTTTCTTTACGGGATGCCAAACCGATCATCTAACAGATGTCAGTTTTTCTTTTCCACTCTGCTCTTTATTGTTCTTGTCAGCTGCTTGGACGTGCGACCCATTAAGCTGATTGTACGATGGTTTCCACCAATATCTGTCCTTGGTGGCTTCTGGATTGTGCGGATAAAGTTTCTGGCAGCCTGATCTACAGCCTCGTAAATTCTGCAGATCCACTTGAAGAGTCACTTGGTTATAGCTCCCTCCAATAATTTCTGCATTCTTTGGTAGCAAGTCATTAAAAACTAGTTAAACTGACTCTAACACTAATTGCCTCTCATATAGACTAATTTCCAACCCATCGTTGAAGTCCTCCCACTTACGCTAATCTTCATTGCACTCTGTCGACCTAACCACTGTCTCCCCAGTATTTAATAGTGCAATTCCTATTGTACTCTTAATATTGACACCCTTGTTTTGATTTCAGCAAAGGTTGTATTGTTTCTTCCTTATACATTGTCAGAGACAAAATTGAAAAGCAGAAAATAATTACTGTAAAGTAGGGACGTTTGGGGAACACATTTGTCTGGGTAACATATTTAAGCGATTAACATTGGCAGACAACCGGTGTGAGTTAAAACATTGAAAATATGGAATGCTGGTACATTAGTAGTCGGTGTAACCATCAAAACGCTGAATGCATGCATGCAAACGTGAATACACTGTGTGACACTGGTGCCGGATGTCAGCTGATGTGATGGAGTTCCATGACTGTTGCACTTGGTCATTCAGTGCTGGGATTGTTCATGCTGTTTGTGAATGAAGGTGGAGTTGTCGTGCGTGAGCTCAATTGGAGACAGATCTGGTGATCGGGCAGGCCACGGCAACATGTCGACGCTCTGCAGAACATGTTGGGTTACAATAGCAGTATGTGGGCGAGCGTTATCCAGTTGTAAAACCACTGTCCAGATCAATGTTCGTGAATCGCAGAAGGACAGGTCTGATTACTAAAGTGACGTAGAAATTTGCAGTCACGGTGCATGGGATAACCAAGAGATGCTCCTGGTGTCATACGAAATTGCAATCCGGGCCATAAATGCAGGTGCAGGTCCAGTGTGTCTAACGCAGACACTTTGGTTGCAGGCCCAGAAATGGCCTCCTTATTACCATCACACGGTCATCATTAGCACCGAGACAGAACCAGCTTTCATCAGAAAACGCAACAGACATCTACCCTGACCTCCAGTGAGGTCTAGCTTGACATCACTGGTCGTAAATGACCGTCAGAGGAGTCTCTGTGGTGCCAAATGCTGTTCAAACTGCTGCTGAAGACGCAGCACGACGCACCAGATCCATACGCCGAACGCGATGGGCTTCCCTCTCCGCAATGCCAGGTGGGCGTCCGGAGCCCACTCTTCTTCCGACTGTACATTATAGTGATCGCCGTTGTCCGCAATCACGTGCTGTTGCTACATTCCCGCCGAGTCTTTCTGCACTGACGCAGGAGGAACATCCAGCTTCTCATAGCCCTTCTACACGACCTCGTTCAAGCTCAGTGAGGCATTCATATTGGCACCTTTGTCACCCTAAAGGCATTCTTGGCTAACTTCAGCCCACCACGTTTAGTCTCAAAGGTAACCAAAGGTCGTGGCCGAAACAACGTCTATTTGAAGCAAACCTGATTTGGACCTTCACAGTGGCGCTACTGGCTCCACTCTTATGCTACTGGCGCGTAATTTGACCAGACCTTATCTTTCAGATGTAGAAGCACGCCTACCAGCTATCGTTTATGTCCCACAATTCCTTCTTGGTTTTGGGATTTTTGTTGTTGTTTGCCAGTGTACGTGCGACGATCATTTCTTTTTGGATATGTTAAGATTAAAATCTTAACAATTTTACCATTCTACAACAAAACACCATTCCGAGGTATTTAATTTTACGCTATCAACCAGGTTCTGTTCTGAATTATAGTTCCTCTCTTCTCTGAAATTCCTAGTTATTTCATTTTTCTAAGTGGCCAATATTTCTGTTTTCCTGAATTTTCCTGAAGATTGTTTGACTCCCTTCTTTCGTCGATCAACTGATTTCTTCTGCTACGCTGTCCGCCCTCAGCTGAGTGATCGGAGCATCTGACTGCCGTGCAGATGGGCCGGGTTCGACTGCCAGATGGGTAGGAAATTTTCTCTGCTCGAGGACTGGCTGCTGTGTTGTCTTCATCATCATTTCATGGTCACCGACATGGGAGTCGCCCATTGTGGCGTCAACAGAAAAGACTTGCAACTCGGCGACCGAATTTCCCAGGTGGGGTCTCCTGGCCATCAATGCCATACGATCATCTAGTTTCATTTCTGCTGCGCAGTTTTTACCTGTCTTATGCTTGAACCCCTGAAGATTTTGTTTCAACAGAAGCAGTGTGTTCCGGAATGAGTCAGGGCTGCAGCCATTATGGTTGCCTTGTGGTCGGCTGCCCCATCCGTCTTGTGTGCTGAGGAATCCTGATTCCGCCGAGTGGCCACGTCGCGTGCTCCCGCCCCTGGGGAGCGGCAGGTCCTTGTGCCAGGAGGGGCGGCATCCCTCAGCGGATCGTGCCAGAAGAAGTTATTATATAACAGAAAACAGATTGCCACGGGCTCTAATAACCATGCGTCGCCGCACACTAAATGGATGAAGGGCGTGGTGAGTGGGTCGCTCCCCCATCCCTTGGGGCTAATCAGGGCCTGCGTGCCGCTGTGGCCAGCGAGGCACAGGTGGGGGCTCTGAGGGCGCGGTTCAGCACCCTGCGAAACTCTCACTTAGTTTACGACGCACTTTTCTCATCCACTAAGGAACAACACTTATTCATTAAGGGTGCTCTGATCATTTGCTTAGTTTGGTGTCCATCTACAGTGACGAAAGTCGAAAGTTTTACACCCTGAACTTACACCCTGAACATTTCGATCGAATGCTGCCAAACTGACACTCCGGTACAGTCTCCTCAGCGGATCGATGCGGCCCACTACGAATTTCTCTCCCGCGCTATCCGCTTCATCTCAGAGTAACACTTGCACTCTAAATCCCCAATGATTTTTTTGGTTGTATTTCAGTCTCTGTCTACAGTTTCTACCCACTAAAGCTCCCTCTAGTACCATGGTTATTGCCTAATGTCGGAACACATGCCCTGTCACCTTGTCGATTTCTCTTGTCAATGTTTTCCACATGACCCTTTTTTCCCCGATTCTTATGAAAACCTCCTCACTTCTTGTCAGTCCAACTAATTTTAAACATTCTTCTGTGGCACCACATCTCAACTGCTCCTACTTTTTTAAGTTATGGTTTTTCCACTGTCTATGATTCACTATCATACAGTGCTGTGCCCTCTTCGCCTGTGCTGCTCTGCTTTCCATGTCTTCGTTGCTTAATCCCTCATTCGTTATTTTACTTAGAACATAGTAACTTCGTGTACTTCACAATCACCAATTTTCATGGGAAGTTTCTCGCTAGTCTCATCTCTCCTATTTCTCTTTACTTTTATTTTTTCCAGTTTACAATCAATCCATATTCTGTTCGATACATTCAAGAGATTCTGTAATTCTCTTTTATATTTACTATGGATAGCACTGTCATCAGCGAATATCACCGGTACCACTGAATCCTGAATTTTAATCTCACTGTTGAACCTTTTTTTATTACTGTAATTGCTTCTTCTGTGTATAGATTGGGCAGTAGGGGCGAGACGCTTGATTTCCGTACTACATTCTTTCTAATCTGAGCACATCGTTCTTGGCCTCTTAGTCTTAATGCCATGTCATTGTTCTTGTACGTATCGTATATTACCCATCGTAATTGCTTTCACTATCAAGCTCAACGTCAGAACTGCCTCTCGGGCGGCTTTTCCATTCAGAAATCCACACTAGTTGTCATCTAACAGATTCTCAGTTTCATTTTCCATTCTTCTGCATATTATTGTTCTTCTCAGCTTGGATGCACGAAGTGTTAAGCTGACTGTTCGGTTGTTTTCACATCTCGTTATCTTCTAAAATGTATGAATTATGTTTTTCTGGCTCTTCGTTCCGATAGTCAAACGGTACATCGCCAATCTCATAGTTTCCACCACACTAACCTATGTAGTCGTGGTTGTCAGTTCTCCCAATGATTTCAGAAATTCAATTGCAGAGTTATATATCCTTTCTGTTTTATTTGATCTCAAGACTTGCATAACACTGTTAGATTCTGACTGTCAAACTAGATCCCCCAAGACTTTCAAATTTACTCCAATATTTTCTTCTGATACGTAATTAGACCTCTCCATCATAGAAGTCTTCTATCTGCTCTTTCCACATATCCGTTCTCTCCTCTGTGTTTAACAACAGAATTCCTATTTCATCCTTCCCCGCGTTTATTTTCAACATTTTCAGTAAAGAGGAAAGCCATTCATACAGATGAAGACGGTGTGAATAAATGATGGTTGTGGGAATTTTTCGGGTGCAGATCACAGCACCGCTTCCCCACAGAACGTGAAGATGCAGGATATCGTTATCCTTCGGCCTGTGAGAACGGTCGAAACGCTACCATGTCGGTATCATACCGTGAAATGGCAACAATAGTTGCCTGTAGTGCTGTGACTGATGAACGAATGCCAAGAACACAAGAAAGTTATAGGATTGTCAGAATGACTCCGAGGAATAGGCGGTTGACAACAGCTAATTGAGATCTAGAGTTACTTTGCGTCGTCCACTGGTGACAAAATACCACACACTACAATGACGGGTGTGGCGTAGCGCTAGAGTCAGTTCGGACATTCAGTTGCTTTCTCTAGTGTTCAGCGACGAGTGTTTCCTCCGTATGTGACTACCACTTCGACGCCAACTTATTTCTTGATGACATGGTGAAAGGCAAGAAGGAAGAGCATTCTGGGAACCAGTACAGTTAGTCCTTACTGCAGTGCCCAATACATACGCCTCTAGGAATATTCGGATCACAGACTGGTCTCGCCAATCCTCTGATTTGCCATCCATAGAGGAAATACAATAATGTCTTTGTATATATCTGATAATGATGATAGACATCGGTCAGGAATGCAATGAATGCTTAATCATTTGACAGGCGTTGTATGAAGAACATATCATAGTTTGAAAGTATCTAGTAGATGCTTCATGCTGCAACACTTGTCATCTCTGTCAGTCTATAATATAATGAGCATGTCACTGCAGAAAAATGGAGAATGCAATGTACAGTTGTCGTAAAAGTCTTCAAACATGTAGTATTACTGCAATTATTTTATTATCTATTTCAAAACTTCACAAACGAAATTTTAAAAAAAATCTTTGGTTTCTCCTATATAGTCTTAAAAAAATGACGATGAAAACGAGGTACAGAGAAAAAGGTATTTAAACAGCGTACATTGTTCGTTCCCTCACTATTACGTAGAAAATGTGTACACAACATTTGACATAAAATGGGTCCTTGTTTGTTGATGTATTAAACGATATGAAATTTTGTCGCAGCTTGGCTGTACAAGAGAATGCGACGCAAGAAGAGTAATTGCGTATAACATCCAAGTTTGAAATATTGAAAGCAGTCCTAGTGTTGATCTAGAGGCACTGAAGGTCAGCTGAAGTTATGGCACACTACAGTACACAAATTTATAAAGAACTCTCGACCGACAAGACGTATCTCATACGTGTTACTTATTTGAATTAAGGAAAACGTGGAAGGGAGGACCCACCAATATAACTTTCTATTTACCCTACCTGTTTATTTAACAATATACGAGTATATAACCTGCGTTTCACAGATAAGCGAAGCATTTAAGCTTAACATGTTCTTCAACAAAATGAACAAATTTGCAAACTTCTTTTGGCCTTATGCCTTAAGTTGAATAAGCTTTTAATCTTTGTAAAAGAAATCAGAAGTACTAGATTGCAGAAACTGCAAACAGTATGGCAATTATTACAAGACGGCCGGACCTGCAGTCCGCCTGTTATCGGGTGAAACAGCGGTGTTTATTGCGGCTCAGGACACAGTCTGTCTTATTAAATGCCTTTCTGCAACACACGAATACTATATAAGCACCACTGATGACAAGAGTGATTCAATTACTCAAAACAGATGACTTAACTATTAATTTGGAAGCTGTATGTCGAAAGGTTTGAGGTTAAGAAGTGCACCTGCGCTTAAAGGTTAAACAAATTAGAAAACAGAATGACAATGATAAGGTTTACTTAAAAGCAACCAACCTCTCAATTTCAATCTGCAACCAAGGTGTGACTGGGTCCTAACGCGTCACTTCTGACAATTTTGTTGTGACAAAAGCCCTGGTGAGAGATGCCTGTTAATATTTTCAAAGGTAAACTGATTGCCATTTATTAAGAGTGCTCTGAAGTAACACCTTAAAACATTACTTGTGAACACTTATTACAAGAGGACTCACTCGGCAGAACCACAAGATCCAGCTAAAATACACCAATAACGACTCGCTCATTCAAACACAGAAACGAACAGCTTAGTACAACAGGTTGTTCAGATTATAACAGATGACTGAGAAATTCAATTTCAATCAAAGAACTGAACTGGTTAAGAGCTAAATCTTACCACAATGTCCCTCTTTTGTTTAACAGAAACCTGTGCCTTAGTACAATTGTTCTGGCTGTATTTACGACCAAGAGCTGATTAACATAAATGATCGGGTACAAACCAGAAATAATAAGGAGGGCAGGTAGACAATGAGACATATCACTACGAGGAGTACAGAATGTTACTCCCCTTTATCAGCAAGCAGTTTAATGGATTCACGGTGCATTGCAGCGGTTACTCAGCGGTGCCGATGAAAGCCAGGTAGAAGAGGGTAGCCAGCCCACGAGCGGTCGTCCGACACTAATGCTGCCAACCAACTGACGGGATGTCGGCCTACTGCTTGGAGTCGACACTGACCCGGTGAAGTACTCCGGTATCTTCGCTTTGCGGTCGTCTGACACTAATGCTGCCAACCAACTGACGGGATGTCGGCCTACTGCTTGGAGTCGACGCTGACCCGGTGAAGTACTCCAGTATCTTCGCTTTGCGGTCGTCCGACACTAATGCTGCCAACCAACTGACAGGATGTCGGCCTACTGCTTGGAGTCGACGCTGACCTGGTGAAGTACTCTGGTATCTTCGCTTTGCGGTCGTCCGACACTAATGCTGCCAACCAACTGACGGGATGTCGGCCTACTGCTTGGAGTCGACGCTGACCCGGTGAAGTACTCCGGTATCTGCGGCTTTGCGCAGGCCCTCCTTGGCACGCTCGTGCCTTCGGCCGTTCGGACCTCGTGACCACCTCTTGTCGCGACGCTACTGCCAATTCCCAAACTTCGTGCCTCACCCTCGGGCCAGCGAAACACGTATATATATATATATATATATATATATCGGCAAGTACAGACCTTCTAAGGGCACAACCCACAGATGCCAATTCTTCCTCATAGATACTGGCAATGGCGCCACAAGAGGGACTGTCGATACTACACCAGAGCAAGTGGCGCCAGGCGGAACAGCCTGCTAACTGCATGGCGCCACGGCTCAGTATCCTGTTGGACGACCGGGTTTTCTCACACCAAAGAGTGTCGCTTACAGCACGAAGAAAATGGCACCAGACTATTGCTTGTTTGACATCGATACGACTGTTTTAGTTAATGTGAATAACGATATGTAATAGTCCATAAGGAATAGACTATACTCGAATGGATATAAGCCTCGACCACTGACAAAAATGCTATATATTAGAACAAAAGACCAGAAAGTACGAATGGAATTCGCCCCAATCTGCGTAAACAATTCTAAAGATTTTAGAAATACTTTGCTCTACATGGATGAAATTAAATGACGTATATCTGGCATATTATGGTAATGGAAGAGGATGTAGATGAAGATGAAATGGGAGATACGATCCTGCGGGAAGAGTTTGTCACACCACTGAAAGACCTGAGTCGAAACAAGGCCCCCGGAGTACACAACATTCCATTGGAACTACTGACGGCCTAGGGAGAGCCAGTCGTGACAAAACTCTACCATCTGGTGAGCAAGATGTATGAGACAGGTGAAATACCCTCAGACTTCAAGTAGAATATAATAATTCCAGTCGCAAAGAAAGCAGGTGTTGACAGATGTGAAAATTACCGAACTATCAGTTTAATAAGTCACAGCTGCAAAATACTAACGTGAATTCTTTACAGACGAATGCAGAACTGGTAGAAGCTGACCTCGGCGAAGATAAGTTTGAATTCCGCAGAAATGTTGGAACATGTGAGGCAATACTGACCCTACGACCTATCTTAGAAAATAGATTAAGGAGAGGCAAACCTACATGTCTAGCATTTGTAGACTTAGAGAAAGCTTTTGACAATGTTGACTGAAATACTCTCTTTCAAACTCTGAAGGTGGCAGGGGTAAAATACAGGGAGCGAAGGGATATTTACAGTTTGTACAGAAAGCAGATGTCAGTTATAAGAGTCGAGTGCATGAAAGGGAAGCACCGGTTGGGAAGGGAGTGAGACAGGGTTGTAGCCTCTCCCCGATGGTATTTAATTTGTATACTGAGCAAGCAGTAAATAAAACAAAAGAATAATTGGGAGTAGATATTAAAGTCCATAGAGAAAAATAAAAAACATTGAGGTTCGCCGATGACATTGTAATTCTGTAAGAGACAGCAAAGGACTTGGAAGAGCAATTGAACGGAATGGACAGTGCCTTGAAAGGAGCATATAAGATGAACATCAACAATACCAAAACGAGGATAATTGAATGTAGTCGAATTAAGTCGGGTGATGCTGAGGGAATTAGATTATGACATGAGACAAAGTAGTAAAGGAATTTTGCTAGTAGGGGAGCAAAATAACTGATGATGGTCGAAGTAAGAGGATATAAAATGTAGACTGGCAATGGCAAGGAATGCGTTTCTGAAGAAGAGAAATTTGTTAACATCGAGTATTGATGTAAGTGTCAGTAAGTCATTTCTGAAAGTATTTGTATGGAGTGTAGCCATGTATGGAAGTGTAACATGGACGGTAAATAGTTTGGACAAGAAGAGAATAGAAGCTTTCGAAATGTGGTGCTGCAGAAGAATGCTGAAGAGTAGATGGGTAGATCGCATAACTAATGAGGAGGTATTGAATAGAATTGGGGAGAAGAGGAGTTCGTGACACAACTTCACAAGAAGAAGGGACCGGTTGGTAGGACATGTTCTGAGGCATCAAGGGATCACCAATTTAGCATTGGACGGCGACGTGGAGGGTAAAATCGTAGAGGGAGAGAAAGAGATGAATACACTAAGCAGATTAAGAAGGATGTGGGTTGCAGCAAGTATTGTGAGATGAAGAAGCGTGCACAGGATAGAGTAGCAGGGAGAGCTGCATCAAACCAGACTCAGGACTGAAAACAACAACAACAATATCTTGTTCGGACGCGCATGATCTGCTGTGACGAAAGCCAACTAACATACTGAACTCGAAAAGTATTTCGCGCAAGCTGAATTGCGGACATGTGAGCGTTGTTGTTTGGACTTTATGGGACATACTGGTCTTGATGAACTTGCTGTTATTTCATGGATTGTAAATTCAGATTGTTACATATCCGTTTGACGAAATAATTTAGTATCAGGTGTACAGAAGTAGCAAGTGGGTGCTTTTTTATGACAAATGACCGTAATCAAAACACAAAGCACGTAGAGCCCGGACGTGGCTGCTTTTTAGTGCCCCTAGTCAGCACTGAAAGAGTTACTAGCTATCAGTGTTGTACAAGGTGCATTCAAGTTCTAAGGCCTCCGATTCTTTTCGTAATTAACTACTCAACTGAATTGGATGAAACTGGCGTTACTTCTCCACGTAATCGCCCTGCAGACGTTTACATTTTTCACAACGCTGACGCTATGATTCCTTGGCAGTGGCGAAGGCTTCTTTAGGAGTGTGTTTTGACCACTGGAAAATCGCTGAAGCAATAGCAGCACGGCTGGTGAATGTGCGGCCACAGAGAGTGCCATTCATTGTTGGAATAATCCAAAAGTCACTAGGAGCCAGGTCAGGTGAGCAGGGAGCATGAGGAATCACTTCAAAGTTGTTATCCCGAAGAAACTGTTGCGTAACGTTAGCTCGATGTGCTGGTGCATTGTCCTGGTGGAACAGCACATACGCAGCCCTTCCCAGGCGTTTTTGTTGCAGTGCAGGAAGGACTTCGTTCTTCAAAACATTTTC
This sequence comes from Schistocerca gregaria, assembly GCF_023897955.1. NCBI lineage: Eukaryota > Metazoa > Arthropoda > Insecta > Orthoptera > Acrididae > Schistocerca > Schistocerca gregaria. Next base: position 438,279,157 of record NC_064920.1, read on the forward strand.
GTAGTGTGCACCTGTTACCGTAGTGCCCTTTGGAACGCAATGGGTAAGGATTACGCCCTCGCTGTCCCAGAACATGGACACCATCATTTTTTCAGCACTGGCAGTTACTCGAAATTTTTTTGGTGGCGGTGAATCTGTGTGCTTCCATTGAGCTGACTGGCGCTTTGTTTCTGGATCGAAAAATGTCATCCACGTCTCATCCATTGTCATAACCGACGAAAAGAAAGTCCCATTCATACTGTTCCGCTCGTCAACATTGCTTGGCAACATGCCATGTGGTCGTACGTCAACATTCGTGGCACCCACCTGGATGACACTTTTCGCATTTTCAGGTCGTCATGCAGGATTGTGTGCACAGAACCCACAAAAATGCCAACTCTTGAAGCGATCTGTTCAACAGTCATTCGGCGATCCCCCAATACAATTCTCTCAACTTTCTCGATCATGTCGTCAGACCGGCTTGTGCGAGCCCGAGGTTGTTTCGGTTTGTTGTCACACGATGTTCTGCGTTCATTAAACTGTCGCACCCACGAACGCACTTTCGACACATCCATAACTCCATCACCACATGTCTCCTTCAACTGCCGATGAATTTCAATTGGTTTCACACCACGCAAATTCAGAAAACGAATGATTGCACGCTGTTCAAGTAAGGAAAACGTCGCCATTTTAAGTATTTAAAACAGTTCTCATTCTCGCCGCTGGCGGTAAAAATTCCATCTGCCGTACGGTGCTGCCATCTCTGGGACGTATTGACAAAGAACGCAGCCTCATTTTAAAACAAACAGTCCGGAGAAAAAGAATGGGAGGCCTTAGAACTTGAATGCACCTCGTAGATTTGTGGCCGTTATTGTAGATTACACAATGAAAACCAGGAAGCGCTAATCACGAAATGAATTTACCAGAACCTTGTAAACACGGTGAGAAGAAATAGAGACTACTAGTTATTTTGTCAACGTGTTTTATGCAAGGCTGCAAGTCATAACAGAAGCAAAATGATTCCCTGTCTAGTAAGGATGTGTGTGGGTGGCTTCGTGTAGACTGTCTGAATAATTCTTTGCCCATAATTCTTTTTCTCTTGCATTACTTTCTACATAGAAAACGCTTATTTTCTGCTAATTTACTATTACTTCCATGTGATTCTTTTCAGAAGCAATAACAATTTTAGGTGCATTTAACATAAATAAAAATTATTAGAAAAGCGTAATTATGTGAATACTCTTGACAACTGTTATTCCGTCTCAACCCACAAGAATACGTCATTGTTCTTTCACACAACAGCAACTGTATAGGTACATTATGAGCTTGACAAATGACAAAACTTTCCGCGGTTAATCAGAGTAATATGTTGAATGTTTGCTATCAGGAAGATGTGGACTCCGAAGTCTCGTTACAGAGTAATTCGTTTGTTACATTAATTGCCTTTGTGACTGTTCTGCAAGTGCAGTTGCGTGAAGTGGCACAACCATGCCTTGTTTTATAGGAAAGCTTTGTGGTATCCACGTAAAGGGAAAATGAGTGCAGGGATTTATATTTTAAGAAAGAGAAATGTTCTTGGGTCGTCAGACTCAGACATTTAGAACTGCGGAATACTTTGATCCGCCTTGTCTTAGGGCTAAATTTAATAACTCTTGTCCGTGGCTTTACTTTTGGAGATGAGTATCAACGAAGTTTTCGGTAGCTGAAAAATTTCATTCAGAATGCTGTGACCTGAATATTGAGGATATTTAATTCAAAAAATGAACTTGCGTCTGACTTAACTGAAGTGTGTGTCACACACAGGGGTCGCCGCTTTTTTTATTGGAACTAACAACTTATCTTCGGAATGTAGCACATTCATGTGGAGCTGGTCTGTTTGTGAGTGATGATAATAACTGGCACAGATTCAGGACAGGAACTGACTAGTGTAACAGATCATGCTCTGGAAGATGCACTTTTCGTTAAATAGGTAACAGACGGTCGTTTAATTGAAATGAAACAGGTTACATCGGATTTCTTATAGAATTCATTTGGCACTGACAGTCTCTGGTGTGAGGTACGAAGCAAATTTGTAGGACTGGGAACAGGTAGCAGGTCTTTCCCAGGCGAGATACATCACGCCTTTCTGCAGAAGCTGGGTACTTCTACACTTAAAATTACAATGTTTTTTACAGTCTGCACTAGTGCAACAGAAAACCCTTTTCCCTTCACAAATTTCCATTCTTTGATGTTGTATAGGAAAATATTTTGATGTAACTAAAGTAGAACTATTTTTTAATTTCTTTGGATTTTATATAAAGCTCCTAATCCGCTGTTAATTCACGAACATCACCTTGGTTCTACTTACCGAACTGGAAATTCTCACACTGACATTGCAATACATTTATCTGATTACGAGATTTATAGGTGCCAGCGTTATCTTGTGTAAATATACTTATGGTCAATAGTGCGCAAAATATCAGTCATTTATATTACGAGCGCATCCGTAAATACTGATCGAAGACGTATGCAGCATCCTAGAACAGACATTGTTAGTAGACTTCTATAACCGTAGAAAGCAGCAAGATTGGTTTTCCGGCGAACGCCTGTTTTCACCAGGAATACTTAGGATCGACTGAGTTATGTTCGCGGAAGCAGTTAACTGTAATGAATGGAAAGTTGACGGTTATTTTCATGTATAACTCATGCATTCTAGAATGAATTATCCGAGTTAAAAGTCATACGGTTAAATATATGAGCGCTGTCCATATAAACATACACGTTTGTTTATGTGGTAGGGATATGTAGATGTCGGTTTTCAGATGATTCTGCGACTTTATGTCGAGTGCCTGGTTGGTCCTGGTAATACACTAACACCGATACTTACACTTTTCCTTTATTATTAACTTAAACTTACAAAGATTAAATAATTATGCTTTAGGCTCATGAGTACTATTTCTTTTGTTATTATTATTCAACATCTATAAATTCTAGAATGGCATCTTACATTTATGTAAGTAGTAACTTTCTTGCAGGTACGTGTTGACGATAAATGTAATAGCCACACTCAGTAATTAATATTTTAACGCAGTATAACAACGTACAGAGGAGACAGTATATTCTGATGTCCAGAGTATATGGCAGCAATAATTGTTCAGAGAAGATTTCAGCATATTGGTAATGCTAAATAGCTGCTCCTGATGATTAATATCCCACAAGAACATCGGTCCAGTACAGTGTCCGTGTTCCAGAACGAACATCTCACGTCAGTGTCCCACTGAAGTGTTATCGCTTAAGCGACCACGGAGTTTAACTTGGTCCTTCGTCAGGATTTAGAAAGAGACATACCTACACTGGACAAAAATATTTTTTGGTCTCTATTTAACACATTATATATAATATCACTCACACGACCTAGGTTCCGAGCTATTAGCCCATGCTTTAGCTTTGACATTAAAGATATTATTGTCTCTACTGGTAAAAACGTAAAACAACCAATGATAGACAATCGAAGAAAGTAACTGCCAATATGAGCCTAAAATTACACTTCTACTTCTACAATGTATTGACAGAAAATGATGGTTCAACATGTAGATACTTTATTTTTCAATATATTCTCCTCGAAAATGCTGAAACTGTGCGTAATAGATTTTTTCACGAACAACCTGAGAACTTTCTAGCTCCTGGTTAGAGATTCTGGTCTGGAATTGGTGTAGTTTCCCTACTTTTGAATGTCGAATTATTTACGTAATTATTTTTTAGGAATATGATTTAAATTAATCTAAAATATATCTGTATGTTAGACTGGATAAAAGAACGATTCAACCGAATGCTCATAATCAGCAACTATAACGTAATTTGAATCTGCCCTACTACAAAATCGCATTTGTTAAACTAATATGAAATTTCACTAATAGCAAACAGGTCTAATATTCAAATGTTCATTTAAACCCTACAATAAATTCTTACCTTGCAACGGATAACTTGTCTCTGTTCTCGTTACACTGAAAATGAAGATCTTAAATAAACCATTGCGCGGCAGTTGGTCTTCTCATTCCTCATTCTTTTCAGTTGATATTTAGCAGGTTACTTTCGATTCTGTTTTCAAAATTATTAATTACTGTTCACGTGGAAGTGCAAGGTGTGACAATACAAATTTTCCTATTTTTTTAACACCAGGGATATGCGTCGTGAGGTATATATAAATGTCAAAAGAAAGAACTTTGAAATTCAATCCCTTTAATGACACAAAAGTGAAATTAAACTTATACGAACAATCAGAATTCTCTCTCTTCACACTGTCATACTCGATAGTACCTGCTTCTACAAAACATTTCTATTAAAAAATCTTTTTCTTTTTTTTTAGTTTGAGTTTCTAATACAATATTATTTAACTAATCTAAATGTAATAGCATTAATTGGAACCCTGAACACATGATTCATAGTTCCCCATGACTGCCATCATGTAGATATTATTGGATACAATGAACTCTTTGCACACCAATAATTACTGAATTCTCGCTTGCAGCTAAGAAACGAAAAACAGATAATCTTCTCCTGAACTGCTGTCTCCTGATCCACTCACCTTAAAAATCATCCTTTACTCTCAGGTTACACAGCATGGATCATCTCAAATAGAAATCTCTGTCCGACACCTTCGCTATCCTAGTTGCTCATTCTGCCATGATCCAACAGCCTCTATCCACAACTGTACATCTGCTATTGTGCAAGGCTACGACTCGGCTCTACTGTTACCTATTAGCTTGCCCGCAATCTTCTCTGTAACGAAACTTCTGGAAACTAGGAACTGCGTATCGCTCATGTGTTCAGCAATCAAGGATAGTTGAAATATCTACACACCTAATACACACATAATTTTAATTATAATTGCATTCAAAGATGCACCAAGTAGTAATACACCAATCCGTGTGTGATTTACTGGCATTCGTTTAGTGTATAAACCTTTTGTCCAGAAAGCTTCGGTATTTGTGCCAAGAAGGTTTTCAGATGATCATGAAGCCACTGTAAGTAGGCTGTTTAGGTTTTTTTATTGGTAACACCGCCGCCACGTAGCGCTCTGTATGAAAATCACTGTCTGTGCCGTGTGCAGTCTGTGGCTAGTTTGCATTGTTGTCTGCTATTGTAGTGTTGGGCAGCGGCAGCTGGATGCTAAGAGCGCGTAGCGTTGTGCAGTTGGATGTGAGCCGTCAGCAGTGGTGGACGTGGGGAGAGAGATGGCGGAGTTTTGAAATTTGTAAGAATTGGTGTCATGAACTGATATATATATTATGCCTATTAAGGTAAATAAATTGTTTGTTCTCTATTAAAATCTTTCATTTGATAACTGTGCCTCAGTAGTTAGTGACTTCCGTAGTTTGAATCTTTTAGTTAGCTGGTGGTAGTGGCGCTCGCTGTATTGCAGTAGCTCGAGTAACGAAGATTTTTGTGAGGTAAGTGATTTGTGAAACATATAGGTTAATGTTAGTCAGGGCCATTCTTTCGTAGGGATTTTTGGAAGTCAGATTGCGTTGCGCTAAAAATATTGTGTGTCAGTTTAAGCACATTCGTGCATAATTGTTCAAAGAGGACGTTTCACATAGACCAGTCTTGTATAATTTTTCTAAGGGGACGTTACACCACTTTCACCGATTTTTACAGCTCCACCTTAGGGAAATCGCCCACCTCGTAAAGCGTTCTTGAGCGTCACAAACAAATGAAAGTCGCAGGGAGCAAACTCTGGGCTGTATGGAGGGTGTTTCAGAAGCACAAAATTCAGTTTCTCGATGCTTTCAACGATGTGCTGATACGTGATGGAGCAGCCATTGTCATTTAAAAGCAAAACTTTCTTTGGTAACAGACCTCTTACTTGCTTCGACCTGCTGGATTTAGCTTCCAGTCCAACAATTCATTGCAAGACTCTTTGTTGATTACTGTCTTTTTCTCATGTACTCTTCCACCACAGGTCTATTTGTATCCCGAAATATTTTGGCATAACCTTTCCTAGTTATTGCCGAGTCTTACATGTATTTTGTCTTTAGTGATTCAGGTTTTTTTTCACTAAATAGTCTATTGTTTTAAGTATGGATCATATTGAGGAACCTATAATTCATCACCTGTGACTGACCTAATGAAGAACGAATCACCTTTTTTTGTTGAAATGGTCGGATAAACGTTGGTAGATGTCAACACGTGTGACCCTGAGTTTTTCAGTAAGATGTCTTCATACCCATCGCTCACAAACTTCGTGGTCGTCGGGTTGTTTGATAAATAAAACCGTAACTAATGTCTAAAGAAGGCGCTACCAGTTCCGTGGTAACTCGCTTACCCCCTAAAACCATTTATTGAACTTTATTTTTCCCTGTTCCCTCGTCATACGTCTAACACCTTCATCCTCTTTCAGACGCCTCGATTGACAAACACTTTTACGTGATAAGCACTGTCCTCGCATTGTGCTGAAATTCTAGGATGAATTTCAGCATACTTAACCCCTTCGACCAAAAAGTCGAATCACTGCTCGTTGTTCCTCCTTGTTGCAAATTACTAGCGGAGAGGGCAAGCTTACGTAGTCACTGAGGTAATGTAGGTGAAGTAATCGGGCTGTAATGCTCCATACGTGACCATAATGGTACCAAGTGTAAGAATGGCCATACAAACAAACTTGTTAAGTGTACGTTTGTATGCGCAGAAAGCAGAGAGAGACCGATTAAGGCGTGATGCATCAGAAATGGAAGTTATACTTTACTCTTCTTTATGTATGCAATATTGTGGAGAGCAAAGTTACTGAATTCTTCGTTTAAATTCAGTAGCTGTTCATGACGGCTCTTGTAGTGCCTTCAGATTTCCACTAAAACAAAGACAATTTCTGTCCATAATGCACAAAGTATTTCTGCATTCGTTACGTAACTGTGTCTGGTTTCTAGACAATACTGCACTAATTGCGAATTCTCTTTCGCAGCTTCCAGCATATGCGGTTAGCTTCAAGTCTGGTTTACAGTGATCTGCCTATTTTTGTATGTATTATATGCACACTCTTGCAACTTATCTGAGATACGCCACTTTTATTTGGTGGGTACTGATTATCTTTGTGATTAAATTCTGACCGATCTTGGTAGAGAATCTGATAATAGATGGTAGTAAGCATCGTTTGTAGTCAATCGCTGTGGTCACTGTTGTATGCTATACTAGTATTTTAGCTTTACTTTTTTAACTTTTTATTAAACATACTATAAAAGAAAGTGATCCGGAAACCACTGTTCATGTCTATGCTTGTGTCTTTTGCACATACTAAATTGATGGGCTCCTATGTTGATATCAACATCAATTTTCAGGAAGTTAATGACTACCTGCTGCTTCCCTGATGAACTGTATGTTATTGTCCACTTCGTTCATATTTGAATAACTCTTACTTCAGTATCTTCTCATACTATTATCGTGAATCTAAAACACAAAACTTCAATGGAGTTTCACTCTCTTAAATCGGAAAAGTAGTTTCTGAGGGAGAAACCTTTTTATAAACTGTGATTTCTATGATTTGAAAATCCAGCTGATTGCTTCCTTAAGCGGAATTTCATGATATTAAACGGTACAGAAGTATCCGATTAATGGGTATCCCCAGCTTGGTGCAGTGTACCGACGCTAATTATATATTATGCTCCTTTCACACCGATATGGCAGCAATTTCCTTTTGTACAACAGCACGAATTTTACTAGTTGGGTGTCATATCATGAACTTCTCCATCACACAACAATCACTATGACATTAAAACTACAGAAATTCCAAGTTCACAATATTGCAGTTTGTCCTAAATTACTTATCGGTTTAGGAAAGTGAAACTCTGTGTATTTACTTGTTTTACAAGTACAGTACTACCAGCGAAATAAGTTATGATTTTGTATGTAGAAACGAACTTGATACCAATATCCCTCTAATTAACATTGCTATGAGAACAGATGTAATCCATATTGGAGACTGAGCAAGCTGTGAAAGAAACCAATTTAAAGTTCAGAGAAAAGAACTGAAACCTTGGAAGTTTACTGATGACATTGTAATTCTGTCATAGACGATAAGGGACTTGGAGGAGCAGTTGAATGGAATGTATAGTAACTTGAAGAGAGATTATAATATGAATATCAACAGATCTACTGGGTTGTTACAGCCAAAGTTCAACTACTCAGAGAGACCCAGTGTGAGTTGTAATTATCATATGGCAGTGAAACTTGGTAGACATTCGAATGCCTTAACGAGAAGTCGATTTGTCTCCAATTCCGGCTAACAGGTGCAAATCTGGAGCTGCGAAAGCAAGAAAAAAGTATATAAATATTTCAATATGTAACTGATTAGGAACAGGACGTGGGCAGAAACGGTCAAACGAGTGATAAAGGTATAATGTGGATTTTTTTTGTCAACCGTCGCTTATATAAATTTTTCAATATGAGCATCGGAGACTTGATCGACGGTTGCTCGCAGCATATCCGATGAAACCTGAACAACGTGTTCCTGTATACTGGCCTTCAGATCAGGAAGAAAGTGTCCCTAGTAAACGTGTTCCGTTAGACTTTAGATATCGTCACAGCCAGAAGTCACGTGGATTCAACTCAGATAATTTAGCAGGCCATGCATCTGGAAAATCTCTTGACATACACGTTCGTGGAAGGTTGCGTTAAGCAGAACTTTCACTGGGCAAGGGATTCAGTGTTGCCCAATTTTTCGTAAAGACAGTGCTTTTCCAAATCAGGAATCACATGCTGTACAAGGAGAGTATTTTCCTTAAAGAAGAACAGACCTAGAATAAAGGCGCTTGTGAATGCAATCACATACAGTGAGTGAAGTGGCTGTTCATGCGCAACATGTGGTGTAACAGTACCCAAAATTCGGCAGTTTCGTGTATTCACTGCTGCCTGCAGCGTAAAATATGCCTCTTCACTGCATAAAAAACTACCCGGCACACATGTCATCAACTTAAATTCTTGTCAGAAACCAAAGAGCAAATTTAGAACGGTGATGGGGTTCATGAGGTTTCACGTGGTGCACCATCTGAATCTTGTACGAGTACCAGTGTAAAGTAGAGGAAAACATTCTGTACTGTTGACCATGGGATGGAAAATTCTTGTGACACTGCACGAGCATTAAACGTATTCGGGGCATATATTTAATTTTCAGTTACAGCAACAGAAACTTCACCAAAAACTTCCATCTGGGTAAGAGCCTTCCTCTTCCAGATACAACACCAAGCTCACCCTTGTTTTTGAATTTCATTATGATCTTGCTTAAATCATTTTATGACTTCGCGCCTTTCAGTTGGCGGTACTGTCTCAACGAAGCACTGCAATTGCTGTCGTTAATGTAAAGCAGTTTCACGAACAATGTACGGTCTGTCTTCTCGATAGCCATACCTTCACTCACGTCACGGTTTGTCAAACAACAGTGTTGATGTCATACCATCATTCAAAGAGTGTACAGTTGCAGATTTGCACTTGGTGGCCAAAACTGGAACTAATTTTTTTCTGGCGTAAATCGGTTTCCCATTAACGCATTAGCATTTCTACCAAGTTTTGCTGCCTTATCATTTGACAGTTGCCCAGAAAGTAATGCACCGCATTTTTTTTTCATCAACTTTTTGTTGAACATAATGAAAAATACACTCACGAAAGAATGGTATTTTATCCACACACCCTATTTTTGCACGTAATCTCCATCCCGTGCTGCGGCCTTCCTCCAGCCTGAAGATAGGGCGTGTATGCCCTGCCAGTACCAATCCTTGTCCTGGTGGCGGAGTGAGTGCTTCACTGTGTGAATCACCTCCTCATAGTCCTCAAAATATCTTCCACGAATGGCATCTTTTAATGGCGAATAGCAACACCAGATCGTTGCATCATGTCAGGTGTGACAGCCGTGAATGATCTCCAAGCGCTACAAATCGTTGAGTTCCCCCGAACCGCCTTCTGATGACCTCCTCTCCGTGCCCAGCGAATAACTCTACTTCTGTCGACAGCAGATTCTCCACAGACTTTGAACAAGCGTTTGTGAATATTTCCCACAGTTTCTTTCTCTGCAGTGAGAAATTCAACGACGGCAAGTTGCTTGTAACGTACATCACCTACAGAAGCCATTTTGAAACTGTCCTGCAGTTACACTATCTGTCGGAAGTGCCGCGAACTGGACGCTCTCAATCAGGAGACTTCAAACAATACATACGTAACGTTTTGCATTCGTAGCATTGTTTTCAGCTAAGAAAAAATAATGCAGGGCATTACTTTCTGGGCGACCCTTGTAATTACAGCCCACACTGAACCTCTGTCGGTGGTTGTGCTTTAGTTGTAACCACCCGATAAAAAAGGCATCAGAACGTAGTTGAATTAAAATGAACTATGCTGAAAGGATTGCAGTAAGCAATGAAGCACTAAAATGAGGTCAAGTTTGGCTATTTGTGCGGTATAATAACTGATGGCTGAAGTAGTTACGATATTATATCCAGACTGGCATTGGCAAATACGCCTTTCTGAATGAGGAATTCAGCAACATCCAGCATAAACTTAAGTAGTAGGGAATCTTCTATGAAGGATATATATAACAGGGACCAGCTGTTCAGTAGGCAGAGACGCTGACCACGTCGCTATCTGTGCCCAGTACCTTTGTGCAGCTGCGTGGTCCATATAGTTCCATTTGTTTGAAGCACCTATGCCTAGGCATCAGGCAGCATACCGCACATCGTTCTATGCCGACATGATTTTCCAATATAGCTAGAAAGCCTTTGCAGGCTGCTCGAGTTTTGGGACATAACAACTGAGCTGAGGCGTGAATGGCAATTTGTATTGAGTAGAGAGGCGTTTTAAAGTAGACTGTGTGGTTATCCGTTGCCACTGCGCCACTGCTGCATAGTAGTTACGACCTTTGCGTAGTGAGCACGGGACTTGGATTCAAAGCTTGGCTTTGGTACAAATTTACATTCGTCACTTTAGTCTGCATCTGTACTTCACAGATGACTGAGACTTGAAAAGGTCTCTGGAACGATATAGTTTCATTTTACGGATACAACGTGGACAATAAGTAGTTCAGAAAATAAGAGAGTAAAAGTTTCTCTAATGCGATGGTTCTGATTAATGCTAAAAATTAGGTGGGAGGATGGAATAACTAATGAGAAGAAAAGAAATTTATGGCTTAATTGGCAACAACGAAGCGTTAATTCGGTAATAAAGGCGAGTGTGGGAGATAAAAACTGTAGATATTGGAGCTCGAATACGCTAAAGAGGTTGAAATAAAAGCAGTAGCAAAAAAATTACGGTAGTCGTACTTTTCTTGTGCCTAGTAGCTACTTCTTACCATCATCAGGGGTGAGCATATCACACAGCTACTTGGGGAACGAGCTACATAGCTGCGCGTCAGGAGATGATCTGATGTTGGCAGTTAGTTTAAAACTAGTAGCCAACACACAGAATAAACGTGCGATAACAAAACGAAGCAGATATATTATTCTAATTGGGCTGGTCGCTGTTTCAACCGAAAATTTGTCAGGGTATGTAGTCTGAAATAGTTATGCAGAGATCAGTGGGATAGAATAGCGTGGAGAGCTGCGTCAAACCAGTCTTCGGATTTAAGATCAACACAACAACATAACAAGAGACTATGCGCCGTTAAGTGAGGGCGTTCTTATAATATGTGGGGGAGGGGGGTAATCTGAGAAATATTTAGAATAATCATGTGCACCAAACTCGTGTATACACAGACAGGGCCGTACCGAAGGAGTGGCGAGACAAGCCTCCACACACCACGAAGGATGCCGACTCCTTGTTGTGTGTGGTGGATGGGGGGGGGGGGGGGGGACGAGGAGAGCGGGGGAGGCACAATGTCAGAAAAAAAACCAAAAATATGAGGGTAAAAGAATTAATAGTGGTAGGTACGTAAGTGCCCTATCTCTCGTGTTCCGTCTTACGCCTTCTAGAAGAAGCACTGTAGAGAATCGAATACTCGTACTACCTGACACATGTAAGTCGATAACATGTGGCAATAGTTGCCTTACAACACACATTTGTCGACTATACCGTTCCCTTATGCTCAGTAATGTAATTGTTGCTGCTACTTCGCTACGATGTTGCAGGATCTCAAAGGGCGACGAGTGGGTTCTGAAGTAAATGAATTACTTGGCTCAGTGTTTCCAGTTTCTGTCTTTTCCTACTTGTTGAGGACTGGAGCGACACGCTGAGGGCTGAAATCCTTCAAAGTATTTGATAGAATAATAAGTGAGTTGGATAATAGATAAACCTAAATTTCCTGTCAGTAATTTCCTGAAATGAGAAATCTGTAATTCTGGTGCGCGGCTGATATTTATGTCAAATACATCAGGGTCAGTTAACGAAATATCTGCTAACGTATTTCAGGTTAACGTTCTCATGAAAATCAAGTTCATGGCTTCCCATTGGGATATGCTTAAGGTAGATACGAGATACTAACTTTGAAATAATTATAAGGATATTTATGACATTGACTTCTGATAGCAGTTTCAGCAAACCAGAGTTAATAAAGGCATTTCCAGAATGCTGATGTAGCTGGAGTCATCTACTTTTGTTAATCACTTGGATGATAAACCACTCGAACGTTGCAATATTTCGCAAGGATGAAGAATAAAATTTGCAACTTTAGACTGGTTTTACCTTCTACTTAAGTTAATCGAAAGATGTGACAATCGACTATCATATAAAGCACTGCCAAATTTAGCTATCTTGTCGAAAGAATACGGCACATTTCCCAAGCATCAGTTATATAATCAGTGAGTTTTGCTGAAAGCAAATGCTAAGTGAAACTGTAATGAAAACACGACTCCTGGAAAGAGATATTTCCTCATCTCTTAGTTACAGTCACTTTTTTCTTTCCAATTTATAAATAATGGACAATACTTAATGAGTATCAAATAAAATTTGTTACTTGTTTTACACCATACCAAAATCTACGAACAGCAATTCTCATAAATAATAAGAGATTGATTTTATTCTACTTTAAATCTCTTTTAGAAACTATTTATAATTTTTTATTTATTTTGTACAGCTATACATCTAATATATTTTATCAATATAATTCTTTTGAGTAATATTTTGGGCGATGTTACTTTTTATTGAAGCTTCTTACACAATTATAAAATTTGCTAAATGTATGTAGAAAAAACAGGAGAATGATGGTTTTACAGGGGGATGGGGCGCAACTTTGGCAGACCTGCCAGGATACGGCTACCGTGGCCGAGAGGTTCTAGGCGCTTCAGTCCACAACCACGTGACTGCTACGGTTGCAGGTTCGAATCCTGGTTCGAATCCTGCCTCGGGCATGGATGTGTGTGATGTCCTTAGGTTAGTTAGGTTTAAGTAGTTCTAAGGGAGTGATGACCTCAGATGTTAAGTCCTATAGTGCTCAGAGCCCTTTGAACCATTTATGAACCTGCCAGGAGCACATGATAAGCTCGTTATTGCTCTGTTCACAGGTCGCAGCGAACACTTCTCTGCATACACTGAGATGACAAAAACCATGAGATAGCGACTTGCAGGTATACAGATTGCCGCAGCATCTCGTAAACAAGGTGCAAAAGGTTAGTGCATTGACGGAACTGTCATTTGCACTCATGTGAGAAGGTTTCCAGCGTGATCGTGTCCGCACAACGGGAATTAAGAGACTTTAAACATGGATTAGTGACTGGACTACAATGGAGTACAATGTCAAGAGTGTGCCGAGAATTCCAGATTTCAGGCGTTTTCCCTCACTATGGACAATGCACAATTTATGGCTTTGAGCACTATGTGACTTAACTTCTGAGGTCATAAGTGGCCTAGAACTTAGAACTAATTAAACCTAACTAACCTAAGGACATCACACACATCCATGCCCGAGGCAGGATTCGAACCTGCGACCGTAGTGGTCGCTCGGCTCCAGAATGTAGCGCCTAGAACCGCACGGCCACTCCGGCCGGCCAAAGCACAATTTACATAAAGACAGAGAGCAGAGGCGTTTGTGTAGTTTTCAGTGCTGAGACATAAGAAACACTGCGTGAAACAACCACAGATATCAGTGTCAGAAATATGACGAACGTATCCGTTAGGACAGTGTGGCGAAATGTGAAGTTAATGGGCTATGGCAGCAGGCGGCCGATGTGAATGCCTTTGCTGATGGCGGCTCCATAATGCTGTAAGCAGTGTTCACATGTAGTGGACAGGGTGCTCTGGTCCAACTGAACCGATCATTGGTTGGAAACGGAAATGTTAGGCTACTTGTAGATCATTTGCAGCCATTCGTAGATCTCATGTTCCCAATCAGTGGTATGTTACCGGTCCACAACTTTTCGCGATTGGTTTGAAGAACGTGCTGGACAATCCGAGCGAATCATTTGGCCATCCAGATGGCCCAGCATCACTCCCATCGAACATTAACGGTGATACTTAATCGAGAGGTCAGATCGGGTTCTTTGCATGGCATTCTGTCGCGCTGACCACTCGTCTGTCGAGGTGAACTGTGCTATTCAACAAAGCGGATTGTAGATCCGGCCGCTCCGGTAGATTAACTTGCTCACTTTACTTGAGTGCAGCGACGTTCTTGCCCAAAGGAGTGTGCGTTGTTACGTCACAGTACCAGAACAACTGCAAAGTGTCCTCGCGGTCAGTCATGGCGGACTACTTTTAATGTTAATTGATGACGATGACAAGTAGAAAAGGGTTACAGTGATAACGGGCACGGAGACGAAATCTACAGTTAAAATGTCAAAGCTGAGCAAGCCGACAGCGTGCAAATAATGCCAGGAAGGACACGATGCTGAAGGAAGTGGGTTTCAAGAATCATCCCCAGTACGAAAAACCAAAGTGCACACAAAAGAATTCCCATTGACGAATACAGATAAATCTGTTATTAAGAGTTTGTTATGAACTATACAACAAAAACAATTTTTGCCGATCTTCCACAACTTCCACCCGTCCGAATTGTACTTCAAGGGTAGAGAGGAAATTGTAAGAATTTCTTTTGTCCATAGGATTTGGTTTTATAAGGGGTCACAAGAAACGAGCCATCATGTGCAAACTAGGCAACACGGTTTAGAAAGCATACCTAATACATTAGATTTTTGCAAAAAAGTGAGACAACCGAATGAAAGCGAACAGCGGCATTATGAACATGAACTTCGGATTCATACATTTACGCTGTGGTGAAATGCTGTCACAGTGACAGAGCACGGATTATTGTCAAGCAAAGTGCCGATCAGTTGTAGTGTAATGCAGGGCGTTGGCGTACCGGTAGACTTGCAGCATGTGACAGCCCTCCATTTACACAATACTGGAGAGGATACGGTTATCTCCTCCATGTTTCTTCGGCGTATACACGATGCTGTTGGCAACCTTGCACAGATCTAGAGTTCGCTTTGTTGGGTAATACTAATCATTTATTTTATTTGTTTATGTTATAAATATTTTTCACGACGTAATGTCGTGAGTATTTCATAATACCGTAACCTGTTGCGACCAGCCATTGGTCATATCCAGACTGAAGGCACCTGCTGCAAGCGGTTTTCGCTGCGTTAAATGTTGATTATACAACGGAAACCGCTTTCAGTATATTTCTTTACACTAAAGATGACCACTAGCTGTTCAAAAGTATTGAGGGCATGGTGAAATATTCATTGTATTGAAAAGGATTAGAAAGTAAGGTAACGAAATCGTAAAACATTTATTTAATTTGCACGCGTAACTCAATTTTCTAATGCCAACTGTTCGCTGCAAAAGGCACTTTGTACTTATTTGACCTTAATGTGTTCAGGCATAGGTTAGTTTACGAGTGTGGGGCATTGAGCTCGTTATATCAGTTCTAGCAGCATGACAAAGGCACTGCTAAACAATATAACGATGCATATTTACATCTCATGATGATGAATGGAAGAACTTAACTGATATAGCAATGGTCCCCAGCATTTCTGAGACCACTCCACAGACTGCAATCAGATATTATTTAGTATTCCTCCCTTTTTCTCGCAGTATCACCTACATTAGGGCCTAACTAAAGTTTAAAATGAAAAAGACGTCTAGTGAACCCCTCTGTTTTTAAAACGACGAAAGGTAAATTATATTTAATTTTTATCTGTTTTATTATTCATTGTGTTTCATTAATATACGAATTAATTAGTCAAGAAAACAGTGCCTACTGCTTTTTCGCGGTGACCATTTTTTAAGGAACGAGAATGCAATTCTCAATATATCGCGAGTGCTACCTACATACCGTATTCAAAATGGAAAGCTACAATGTACATGTTACAAAACATACTTCCTCTGCAGTGCTCCACTCGCAAGCGATAATTGTTTCACATGTACCCTGCACACCCATTTAAAGCTGAAATGCTTACACCTCAGCTGGTGCTACACAACAACAACAATAACATCT
This sequence comes from Schistocerca gregaria, assembly GCF_023897955.1. Lineage (NCBI taxonomy): Eukaryota > Metazoa > Arthropoda > Insecta > Orthoptera > Acrididae > Schistocerca > Schistocerca gregaria. Next base: position 438,295,511 of record NC_064920.1, read on the forward strand.
ACTACTACTACTACTACTACTAATAATAATAATAATAATAATAATAATAATACACTACTGGCCATTAAAATTGCTACACCAAGAAGAAATGCAAATGATAACGGGTATTCATTGGACAAATATATTATACTAGAACTGACACGTGATTACATTTTCACGCAATTTTGGTTCATAGATCTTGAGAAATCAGTATCCAGAACAACCACCTCTGGCCGTAAATACGGCCTTGATACGCCTCGTCATTGAGTCAAACCGAGCTCGGATGTGGTGTACATGTACAGCTGCCGGTGCAGCTTCAACACGATACCACAGTTCATCAAGAGTAGTGACTGGCGTATAGTGACCAGCTAGTTGCTCAGCCACCATTGACCAGACGTATTTAATTGGTGAGAGATCTGGAGAATGTCCTGGCCAGGGCAGCAGTCGAATATTTTCTGTATCCAGAATGGCCCGTAAAGGACTTGCAACATGTGTTCGTGCATTATCCTGCTGAAATGTAGGGTTTCGCAGGGATCGAATGAAGGGTAGAGCCACGGGTCGTAACACATTTGAAATGTAGCGTCCACCGTTCAAAGTGCCGTCACTGTGAACAAGAGGTGACCGAGGCGTGTAACCAGTGGCACCCCATACCATCACGCCGGGTGATACGCCAGTATGGCGATGACGAATACACGCTTCCAATGTGCGTTCACCGCGATGTCGCCAAACACGGATGCGACCACCGTGATGCTGTAAACAGAACCTGGTTTCATCCGAAAAAATGACTTTTTGCTATTCATGCACCCAGGTTCGTTGAATACACCATCGCAGGCGCTTCTGTCTGTGATGCAGCGTCAAGGGTAACCGCAGCCATGGTCTCCGAGCTGATAGTCCATGCTGCTGCATACGTCGTTGAACTGTTCGTGCAGATGGTTGTTGTCATGTAAACGTCCCCATGTGTTGACTCAGGGATCGAGACGTGGCTGCACGATCTGTTACAGCCATGCGGATAAGATGCGTGTCATCTCGACTCCTAGTGATACGAGGTCGTTGGGATCCAGCACGGCGTTCCGTATTACCCTCCTGAACCCACCGATTCCATATTATGCTAACAGTCACTGGATCTCGACCAACGCGAGCACCAATGTCACGATACGATAAACCGCAATCGCGATAGTTTATAATCGGACCTTTATCAAAGTCGGAAACGTGATGGTACATATTTCTCCCCCTTACACGAGGCATCACAACAACGTTTCACCAGGCAACGCCTGTCAACTGCTGTTTGTGTATGAGAAATCGGTTGGAAAGTTTCCTCGTGTCAGCAAGTTGTAGGTGTCGCCATCTGCGCCAACTTTGTGTGAATGCTTCGAAAAGCTAATCATTTGTATATCTCAGCATCTTCTTCCCGTCGGTTAAATTTCGCGTCTGTAGCACGTCGTCTGCGTGTTGTAGCAATTTTAATGGCCAGTAGCGTAATAATAATACAATGTGGGCCCTACGGCAGTGTAGCAGCCATTCAATAATTAGCGTTGTGTTGTGCTATCATTTAATTCATTTTCCTGTTGTGAAAGGAATAATGAAACAAATTCTGGTCCATTGGGGAAACCATCTACAACAGAGGGGAGGCATTTCCACGATGTATTTAAGCATATGTGACGTGGTAAAAAATTTATGTGTAGTGCGTAGACTACCGGGGGGAAGTGGTTTACTTTCACTCGTTTCACAATTTATAACCTTCACCACATCATGCCACATTTTAATACTAGTATCCGAAAATAATGTAATTGTTGTAACTTTTGTAATCATTACTACAGATTTATGAAATGTGGTGATATTAATGATCTTTTACAAATAATTTAGTTTAAAGATAGAAACACAATCGAACACACTTGACCTTACCCGTCAGAAAATTTAACTTTACTCCTCAGTAGTTTAGTTCCTACTTAGGAAACGACTCTAACAGAGGAATCATGAATTTCCGATTGTAACGGTGAATGGTAGTATTATGTCATTTATAAATGTGATAATATCTGTTAGGAGCGAAATGCAAGTCTGCCAATATAGCTGGTGGCGGCAACAAAATGGTCTTTTGTATGTTTTAATGCCTGTACTGGTTACAGCCAATGAAAAAGTTGCTACGGCAGATGAAATCGACAAAGTGACGTATTTTATGACAAGTAAGAGAATGACGTCGAGGGACTCGTGGGGCGTATTGTGGCGCCCAGTGCGAACCTCAGCCTCTGCGCTACGAGGGGGGGCCTCCGGAGAGAAAATATTCGTCCCATTACCATAGACATTTTGTTTACCTCTGAAGAAAAGGGGCAGTGGAGTCACGGACGGAATCCTCTGCTTCTCCCTCTCCTCCTCGGTTTTTCGTTACTCCATTTGTTTCGTAAGAAGCGTCCGTTCATGTTTAATTCACGCCGCCGCCGCCGGCGGCGCTGCCCCACACCTGTTCCTCCGAGATCGTCTTCTGTCGCCGGCAGTCGGCTCCGGGCGCGGCGCTTCTGTATTATTTACCACGGCGGGCCGGCCCGCGCTGGAAAAACGTTTCTCCCGTCTTCCGTTCGCCTGCGACGAAAAACAATCCGGGCCGAGACGTTTCTTTTCGACTGTTCGTAGTGCATCGGCGCGACGAGGACGCGGGGTTGGAGCCGCTCACCGGTGGAAGTGTGGGGGGAGAACGGACGGGGAAGCGGCGGCAGGTGTGGGAGTCCGACAAACGGCGCACAGCTCGCGTAAATGTACTGCGCGTCGTAATAAGCGCCGTGGAGAGATATGTTAACGATGACTGTAAATTTTCCGCTGTGGCGCTGCTGTATTCTTGCAATGTTGTCACAACTCGCCTGAATATGTTGTGGAAAACTTTTTCTCTCTTGACGTGTATATTTTTATGCAGGTAGTCGCAACGCGCAACAGCGCTGCAGGTAGCCTATTGTTGCATCTCGTCTGAGTGTTGTGGGGAACCTTTTCTTTCTCACTCTTAATCTGTATTTTTTTAACAGGTGGTACTAGCGCACAGAGGCACTTAAGAGAAAGTAGAATTATAATTCACTTCCCGGCATCACAAACAAGGAAATGAAGTTTTATGTGTCTCGCAATTCTATTTGCCATTGAAGATAGCTTTGTCAGTGTACTTCTGAGCAAATACTTGTGTGGGGAAATGTGCCGGGATCTCCACACGGAAGTCAGAAACGGCGACCACTCACTTTTTTCTTTGATATGACTGTAATGTGCTGCATTAAGTTTTGTGAGGCCAATTGAAAAGCTGCTTGAGGTAGAAGTAATGGCTCTAAGGTTCGAAAAGCTGCCAACTGCTGGAAAACTGGTAGCGGCTTGCTGATCACATGCCCCACTATACCGGATTCATATGGCACCTTAATCAAATGATAAGCCGGAAGTAGACCAGAATCGCGTGGACCTTAGTGTCTGACGTCTTTCGCTCTCTCGCCTGCTGTGTGTCACACACGCACGCACGCACACACACACACACACACACACACACACACATACACACACACACACACACACACACACACACACACACACACATACAGGTACACACGGTACGCCGTACCAGTACCTTTGACGAAACAAAGTTAGAACCACAGATTCTCAGATCTGGTACGACTTCACTTTTTCTGCGCCTGAAGCAATGTAAAGCATAACGTTGTATTCGAAATTTTAAAATGCTCATTAAAGCTCTACAATAAAGTTTTAAGACGTCTAAATTTCGAAAACCCCCGGTGGAATATCAAGACACCTTTCTATATATATTATTCAGTATGAAAAAATTAAAAGAGGTGATAGATTCAAATACCTCGGAGATTGGATCCAAGCCAATGGACTGCATAACACAACAAATAAAGAAAGAATAAAGAAGTTAGAATTTGCATATAAATTAACACAAAACTATTACATTAAGAGATCAATATGCATACAGGCAAAAATTAAACATTATAGTTCAGTTATTAGGACACAAGCAACGTATGGATCAGAGTGCCTAATATTGAATAAGAAAGGCGAATTAAGAGAACTAGAAAAAAGAGAGAGAAAAATACTAAGAAAAATTCTAGGTCCCGAGAAAACCAAGGAAAATAGGTGGATTAAAAGGAGAAATGAAAACTTATACAAAAACACAGAAAAGATCGCAGATACAACGAGGAAGAGACGGCTAAAATTTTATGGAAGTTTCAAAAGAACGGAACAAACACGGATTACAAAGAAAATTTTTAATTACGTCAGTAAGCTGAAAAAAACTGTAGGGTGGATAGAAGCAGTAAAGGAAGACGCAAAAAAAGGTGTTACAGAAGAAATAATACGTGACAAGAATCACTTCAGGCTACTGATGGAAAACGCAAATTATGAACAAGATGAGCCAAAACCTCGACCCAAGAGAGTGTGGACAGATGAGCAGAGACGAGCAGTTGACGAGAAAATGAAGAAGTATTGGGAAGAACGGAAAAAAACAAACTCCATAAGTTTTAAGTTGTATGCTGTCCATAGCTGGTCAAATTCATTTTTTTTGCGTCCTAAGGAAACACCAGAAAATTTTAGGGACAGGTTCCTTACACAGAGAAAAGTAAGAAATATCTAGTAAACATGAGCTTTCTTTGATTCTATGACACAGATCTTTTCTACTCCAAGGTCTTTGCTTTCCGTATTTTAGGAGAAGGAAGAATTGGCTAAAACAAAAATAAATGTCAAGTGCCCATAGGGTCAAAATGAGTACTTTTAGAGCTTTTGAGCACTTGTTCATATTCGCTAGAGTGAAACAGACCTCTTATACTGAACCATTGTTCATATCTCTTAAGGTATGCGCTTTAGAGCTCTTGTTTACCAGACCTTCTTTCTTGTGTTGGCGTAAGGAACCTGCTCCTAAGGTTTGTCGGTGTTTCTAGAGACACTTTGTGTTTAAAGGGTGTTACATGTTAAAAACTATCCGTTATTTCAGCGGAAGACTGTATGCGTGGAATCAAGAAAAAAAAAGTTTTATGACTATTGGTCTGTACAGCATAAATTCTGACGTATGACATCTTGTTCAGAAGAGGTTCTCAACATGACGCCCATTCATCTCGTTATGTGCCTCTGCCCTTCGGTGTAAGGACTCACGCATGGATGTCAGTGTGGTATATACCAATTGCTTTCCCCACAACCAGAAGTCTAGCGGATTTAGGTCCAGAGGACGAGCAGGCCAGTGTATGGGACCTCGTAAGCCAATCCACCGGTTTTCAAATGTCCTTGTCAGGTGCCGACGCACAATGCGGAGAAAGTGTGCTGGTAGGCCAAAATGCATGAACCACATTTGTAGTCTGTCCTGAGATGGCATATCGTCCAGCGAGATAGGTAGTACGTTCTTCAGAAAGTGGTGATAACCAGTCCCGGTTTATCTCTGTAGTAGCTCATATAGCTCTATGCATTAGCGCTAGGAACATCTACACATACATAGATTGAGAATTGATCTTGCTGCGTTGTTTCTTGAGCCGCATGGAGATTTAGAAATTTACAATATCATCTCATGCAAACCGTGTCTCACCAGTAAAAAAAATCTTGTAGGCAAATTGTAATCCGCACCCCACTGCTGTAAAACCACCGAGCGAGGTGGCGCAGTGGTTAGCTCACTGGACTCGCATTCGGGAGGACGATGGTTCAATCCCGTCTCCGGCCATCCTGATTTAGGTTTTCCGTGATTTCCCTAAATCGCTTCAGGCAAATGCCGGGATGGTTCCTTTGAAAGGGCACGGCCGATTTCCTTCCCCATCCTTCCGTCACCCGAGCTTGCGCTCCGTCTCTAATGACCTCGTTGTCGACGGGACGTTAAACACTAAGATCATCCTCCTCTCTCTCTCTCTCTGTAAAACCATTGGCAGAACTGCATTCGGGCTGGATGGTCTTGTGCCCTAAGGGCCTGGACGCGCTGAAAATTATGCGGATGCTACTGGCCATGAAGTACCGACCAGACAAGAGGATAACTAACACCTTAAGCTGCTGGTATTCGTCACACCCTGGTTTCAGGATTGTCGTCCACTGTACCTAGCACACCTCCTCCGTTTCAGGTGTGCGAAGGCCTTCCACTGTCTACTTTGTTGGGTGCTACGGATCGTGTTTCCCCAAGACACTGGGACAGTTTGCTGAACAGCTTAACAGATGGTATTCGGCGTGCTGGAAAGCGTTGAGTGTACAGGTTATGGGCTCTAGTTTAACTCTAACTGCTAAACCATAGCAATAAATCACATCAGCTATTTCCTCTGTGAAATAAAAGCCCTCCATTGCTAGGCTATGTCAGAGTATCTGTAAGAGAGAAAATGTTGAACACCACCACAAATATCACATTAATATGTACGTTAAACGTGACCAATAAGTAGGCTAAACGTCACGGTACGCACTGGGAGTTGGGATAAACGTACGCGAACGTAAACAGATGTAACAAGACCACGATACAACCACGCGAAGTATAGGGAACAAATCACGGCAGACCACTGAGCCAACTAAGGCATACATCGATAATGCACGTCAATATTCTAGCACGTTGTTGACCCTGATTCAACAAGGAGCACCAGTGCAACAACGGTGTTCATATTCGCAACCACATCTTTGTGGTGCCTTCCTGCCTCGCAGTATTCCATACCAGGAATAGTAATTAACGTTAACTATCGGGTCGTCATTAGTGTTCTACCCAAAGGCAGGTTTTCATATGGTAGTTCTCCAGGTTGTCCGGTCTTCTACCATCCTCTTCAGCACCGCATAATTTTCTTTTATGTCGCCTATTATCTTGCATCTCCTTCTTCCTCTCAGTCTTCTCTCACAAACCAGTCTTTCCAAAGCATCTGCTAGCAAGTACTCCCTCCTCAATGAATGTCCCAACATGTTCTTTTTCGTCGGCCGGAGTGGCCAAGCGGTTCTAGGCGCTACAGTCTGGAACCGCGCGACCGCTACGGTCGCAAGTTTGAATCCTGCCTCCGGCATGAATAAGTGTGATATCCTTAGGTTAGTTAGGATTAAGTAGTTCTAAGTTCTAGGGGAATTATGGCCTCGGCAGTTAAGTCCCATAGTGCTCAGAGCCATTTGAACCATTTTGTTCTTTTCCCTTTCTCTTATAACCTTCAGCAGACATCATCTCTCACTTACGCATTCCAATACTCTTTCATTACTCACTCTTTCCATCCAGCTTATCATCTCCATTCTCCTCCACATCCACATCTCAAATAATTCTAACCTTTTTTCATTCTCTCGTTTCAGCGTCCATGTTTCTGCCCCATATAGAGCCACACTCTAGACAGAACATTTGCAAAGCCTTTGCGTTAGGTCCTTAGCTAATATGCCACATAACGGTCTCCTCTTTCTGTTGAATGCATCCTTCGCTATGGCAGTTCGAGTTTTCACATCCTGGTGACATTTCAAGTCTTCAGTTATTGCGCTTCCAACTATTGGGCAGTCGTCTATAATAGGACAAGTAATGGATTGCCATGAATGACATAACAAGAACACTTACTATGAACAGGCGTTCATTTGTCACGTACCAGAAAGTATGCTTTGCAGGGCCCATAGTCAAAAGACGTTTCGGTCTTATTTTGATGCATACCATCACACCTTGAAATATTAAACAGTTTTTTTAAACCTGAAATAAGACATCGTGACCACCTGACTGATCTTCAGAATGCAGTACAGCAGCAATCTTGCATAGCACAGAGCCGACAAGTTCTTGGTAGCTTTCTGACGGTATGTGGCTCTACATGTCCACACACAGCTCACGCAGCTATAAATTACAGGCAGACTGCGGGTGCGAAACTGACGCCGTATAGAGTCCGACAAGTATTACCTCGGAATCAGATCAGGTTGACAAGACTTCATCTAGTGCTCACTATCTTGATATGGAACGTGACTGAAGACGGTGAAACCATGAGCAAGCGACAGCTATATGCTCACGCTGAATCACTATTTTGGCCAAGTGACAAGGATAGTTATCCTGCTGAAAATGTAACCTCCATCGAGGAAGAAATCAAGAATGGTCAGAAATAGTGTTCACTTGTCCACAGTTGCCATGTTGCCTTGGATAACTGACAAGCCCCATGGCAGCTCGGGTAACATGAGACGGCCACCACTGGCACGCGTCCATGGCGCGGTGCACTTTTCGAGCAGTGTTCGATAAATGCCACACCTGTGTCGGCATATGCGGACTTGACCAGCGACCTGTCGTTACAAGAAACATGACTCAGGTGACCAGGCGACACGTTTTCATTGATGAGCTGTCCAAATTCGGTGACAGCGTTCCTACTGCAATCGTAATTGACGATGTCGTTGGGTCAACATGAGGGCACGTAGCGGTCGTCTGCTGAAAATCCCCACGTTCACCAGAGACAGAGGGGACAGATTTCCCACCAAAGCTTGTATTCACAATCATTGTTCTCTTGTCATCAAATTTGCCACGGATTGCTGCCTACCCTGCTTTATAGAGCGAGCAAGTCACCGATCTCCGTGTTCCGTGATGAAGCAGGAAGTCTGGTTATCGCTTGTTCCGTGATGAAGCTGGGAGTCAGGTTATCGCTTACTTGTGGATTCACTGTTGTTCAGTCACTTTTCATAGATATTCACGACAGTAGCACACGAGTAGCCAGACAAATTCACTTTTTACGAGATACTCTTTGCGAATTTCGGGTCTTAACAATCTGCACTTCATCAAAGGCAGCAGGTTTGTTATTTCTGGTCCATGGCGTCGCTTGAAGGATTTTGTATCGATAAACGTTAGCGGTTCATTGGAAAATATAGTTTTATGTTTCCTCTTTTTAATGCATTGCTACTCAATATCTCATCTGCTTATAAACTGTACTCTTTTTGGATTGAACTTTTCTGTATTGAACTGGTCAGGGATGAGTGTTAGGGCGGAGTGCATTTGAAATTAACTTTTGTACGGTTTTCTTGAAAACCATATAAAATATGTCCTCCAGCGAGAAAGTATTTCAGTACCAAATTAATCTGGATTAAATTTCGCATAAAAGGGTCCTGTTCATTTTTTTTCTCTAGGAAAACACACAAATAAAACTACAGAATACTTAGTTTTTTTCCGTGTCTGGGCTCCTTTCTTAGCTACATTATTAACTAGATCTTTGCCTCACGCTCCTGTATGAGGTTCAGTCAATCTGAAATATACAGGGTGTTTCAAAAATGACCGGTATATTTGAAACGGCAATAAAAACTAAACGAGCAGCGATAGAAATACACCGTTTGTTCCAATATGCTTGGGACAACAGTACATTTTCAGGCGGACAAACTTTCGAAATTACAGTAGTTACAATTTTCAACAACAGGTGGCGCTGCAAGTGATGTGAAAGATATAGAAGACAACGCAGTCTGTGGGTGCGCCATTCTGTACGTCGTCTTTCTGCTGTAAGCGTGTGCTGTTCGCAACGTGCAAGTGTGCTGTGGACAACATGGTTTATTCCTTAGAACAGAGGATTTTTCTGGTGTTGGAATTCCACCGCCTAGAACACAGTGTTGTTGCAACAAGACGAAGTTTTCAACGGAGGTTTAATGTAACCACAGGACCGAAAAGTGATACAATAAAGGATCGGTTTGAAAAATTTCAACGGACTGGGAACGTGACGGATGAACGTGCTGGAAAGGTAGGGCGACCGCGTACGGCAACCACAGAGGGCAACGCGCAGCTAGAGCAGCAGGTGATCCAACAGCGGCCTCGGGTTTCCGTTCGCCGTGTTGCAGCTGCGGTCCAAATGACGCCAACGTCCACGTATCGTCTCATGCGCCAGAGTTTACACCTCTATCCATACAAAATTCAAACGCGGCAACCCCTCAGCGCCGCTACCATTGCTGCACGAGAGACATTCGCTAACGATATAGTGCACAGGATTGATGACGGCGATATGCATGTGGGCAGCATTTGGTTTACTGACGAAGCTTATTTTTACCTTGACGGCTTCGTCAATAAACAGAACTGGCGCATATGGGGAACCGAAAAGCCTCATGTTGCAGTCCCATCGTCCCTGCATCCTCAAAAAAGTACTGGTCTGGGCCGCCATTTCTTCCAAAGGAATCATTGGCCCATTTTTCAGATCCGAAACGATTACTGCATCATGCTGTCTGGACATTCTTCGTGAATTTGTAGCGGTACAAACTGCCTTAGACGACACTGCGAACACCTTGTGGTTTATGCCCGGCCACATCGCACGGCCGACGTCTTTAATTTGCTGAATGAATATTTCGATGATCATGTGATTGCTTTGGGCTATCCGAAAAATACAGGACGTGGCGTGGATTGGCCTCCCTATTCGCCAGACATGAACCCCTGTGACTTCTTTCTGTGGGGACACTTGAAAGACCAGGTGTATCGCCAGAATCCAGAAACAATTGAACAGCTGAAGCAGTACATCTCATCTGCATGTGATGCCATTCCGCCAGACAAGTTGTCAAACGTTTCGGGTAATTTCATTCAGAGACTACGCCATATTATTGCTATGCATGGTGGATATGTGGAAAATATCGTAGTATAGAGTTTCCCAGACCGCAGGGCCATCTGTTGTTGACAATTGTAACTACTGTAATTTTGAAAGTTTGTCTGCCTGAAAATGTACTGTTGTCCCAAGCATATTGCAACAAACGGTGTATTTCTATCGCTGCTCGTTTAGTTTGTATTGCCGTTTTAAATATACCTGTCATGTTTGAAACACCCTGTATCTGCTCCTATGTTCGCCTTACAATCCAGTATCTAATGTCGGAATCTCTGTCTCACCATGGTGCAATTTAGCAGAAATATGCCCATATCACCCGGCCTTTTCCAAGTGTACCTCCCCCTCTTGTCGTTCTTCAACAGGGTATTCGCTATTACAGCTGAAATTTATAACCGAATTCCATTAATATTTCTCCTTTCTCATTCCTTGTCCCAAACCCATAATATCCCGTAAGAATTTCTTCTCCTTCTACCCCTACAACTGCATTTCAGTCCCCCATGACTATTAGACTTCCATCTCCTTGTACATAATGTATTACCCTTTCAATATCCCCATATACTTGCTCTATCTCTTCATCTTCAGACTGCGACGGTGGCATCTACATCTGAACTATCGTTGTCGGTGTTGGTGTGGTGTCGATTCTGATAAGAATAACCCTATCGCTGTAACTGTTCACAGTAGCATAATCTCTGTCCTACCTTCCTATTCCTATCGAATCCAACTCCCGTTTTACCATTTTTTCCTTTTGTTGATTTTACCCTATACTCATCTGACCAGTAATCCTCGTCTTCTTTCCATCCCATTTCACTGATCCCCACTATATTTAGACTGAGCCTTTGCATTTCCCTTTTCAGATTCTCTAGCTTCCCTACCACGTTTAGGCTCCTCACGTTCCACGCCCTGGCTCGTAGAACCTTATCCTTTCATTTATTATTAATCTTTTTCTCGTAGTGACGTCCCCCTTGGCAATCCCCTACCGGAGATCCGAATGGGGGACTATTCTGGAATCTTTTGCAGTGAAGAGATCATCAACATACTTTTTTTCAATTACAGGCCACATGTCTTGTGGACACGATATGTGTTATTAATGTAATGGTTTACAGTGTCTACTGCATCCTCATGCCGTTGATCATTGCTCAATCTTCTGCTATTAGGTGTGGTCCCTACCACAAGTACATGAGAGTGTCTTCAATATTTATCCGCTCCTCAACCCACTTTGACAAGGCCGTTGGCAGAATGACGGAGACTTCTTATGCCGGAAGCCTTCGGTTGCCAGTGCTGATATTAATCAAAATTTTGACAGTGGCTGGTTTCGAACCAGGTATCGAGGAAGGTTTGCTTACTAATCGATGACGCTACCTTTCTTTTATATTTTAAAGAACCTTCCAGGTGCTCAAAAGGAGGGGTGGCGTCAAAATGACAAGGGCCACAACCAGAGGCCTGGCCACCGTGTCCCGTTTCCACTCTCCTTTTGAAGGGCACTGCTTCCAGGTAGTCGTGACCGACTCGATCGAACGCCTGTCTGAAGTCAAGAGCTGTCAAAAGTCCAGGAATACGACGAGCGTGAGCAAAGGCGATTATGTACCGATAACGACAGAGGGCAGTGGGGACTTTGGTGACACCTCCCGAATCACTTTTATCTGCGAAAACCACATACCAAGCTGTTCTATTTCTCTGAGCAGCCAACACCCGGGTAAAAATCTTTGTGTCGCTGTTGAGTACCGTCAAGGGACGGTAATCGCATAATCGAGAGGTGCCCCGAGGCTTGTGCGCGGGAATGAGGAAACCGTAGAGGAAGCCGTCTGGAATCGGCACAATAGGTGACATAAGGTCATGACGAAATACCGTCAATACTGGCGCCAGAAGAGTACGAACCGTCCGATAAAACTCCAGTGAGAGGCAGTTATAGGTAGCTTCTTAGAACTAGCCTGGAGAGCGTCATGGACTTCTCCTTCTGTGACGTTAGCAATCAGATCCATCATCGCATCCACGGCAACTGAGGCAAAGGAAAGCCTGGAGACCGCCGTAATGTTGGCAGACTGGTGACGTTGTTCAGAGTACAGCATAACATAATGTGCATGGAGGGCAGACCCTATAATCCGTTGAGTGTCAAAACGCTGCCCATCATCGGTCGTAAGAACATTAATCAAATTCCGCCGACGGTGGCGTCGTTCCATTGTGACGTGAGACATAGAAGGACGATCTTGCACTAACCAATTGTGTGTGTGCGCCCTGACCTTAGCTCCTTCAAAGTGGCTGCGAGAGAGAGAGAGACTTGAACTGTGCCTTGGCACGATTCGCCATCGCCTGACGCCCTGATGAATAGGGTATCTTACTACTTTCACGGAGAATAGTGAAATAGAATCACTGAGTTCGTCATCGCCACAAAGCAGCTTCCCTTCCATAACCATTCAAGACCTTCTTGAGGGTACGCTTTGCACATAGCATCCATCACGAAAGGAAAACTGATGGTATCACGGCGTCGACGACAAGCTGCGCACGTGGTCTCAATGAGCTGTGGGCATTCCGGTGAACTAAGGTGGACAGTGTTCAGTTTACATGGTCCACGGCCGCCCCACACACCCTTTGGCGGCAGAGATTGATGACAAAGATAAATGCGGTAGGGGCAGAGAACGTTAAATAAAAACTTGTTTATATAACACGTTTTTTTAAAACGGACTAAGGAGTATGAAATAATTTCTCGTAGCTCCATACAGGTTCCTAACCTCATACAGATGGTCCTGAAAATCCGTGCTTGTGAATTTTGAATAGCTACGACAATACTTGTAAAATTTTAATCCAAAAATGTGGAATACATGCTGTAGATAATATCAAGGAGCATAGGGAGTAGGTTTCGTTGAGAAAAATCACAAATGAGTTGACATCATTTACGCTGCAATAAAATTATTGGGTGAAATAGTCGTGCATCAGTTAACAAATACATCTGTTCCATGTTTTCTTTTTATTTTTCCAACAATTGTAATACATGTTAAAAATTCTCAAGAGCAGATTTTAAGGATTAACTGTATCTCCATGGGTGGAGAAATTCTATACTTCTTAATAAGTTTAAAAAATGGTCCTGAGTACTATGGGACTTAACATCTGAGCTCATCAGTCCCCTACAACATAGAACTACTTAAACCTGCCCGAAGCAGTATTGAACCTGCGACCGTAGCAGCAGCAAGGTTTCAGACTGAAGCGCCTAGAACCGCTCGGCCACAGCGGCCGCCTTAATAGGTTTTAAAAGCGTGTTATAAATAATACTAAACGTAAGAGATACACAACACTCTGAAGGCTTTGAAAAATGTAATTAGTGATTCTCACACTAAAAATTTAAGACCCCGTAGGTAGCTGAAGACATTTTGCAGAAATCGAGCAGTTTTTCTAACCTCACACAAAGCTTTATTGCCACGCTCTCAGTTTTCTCAAATGGAATATCTTGTACTGGAGCAAACGAATCTAGCATATTAAGTTTATTTTTGTGTGGTATTTCATGGACCTGCACTTATTGCACAATGTGAACAGCAGCAGAAATAAAGCTTCGAATTTTGCCTACAACATTCAGCTGAAGTCCTGTTCATACTTCCAAAAGCGAGGCTGTGGTAAGATTTCGTATAATTTCCGTGGAAGTTTCGAGAATTGATTTGAAATAGCGATCGTCCACCTGTACACACGTAACATGAAACATCGATAACCCTTCAGACATCAACCGAAGTATAGTGGACAGTTTATTAGATAAGGTTATGGCACGGTTTGGCCAACATACCTGAGAAATTGCAACATTCGCAGTCATAATTATACTGATAAAAAACCAGCGGATTCCAACTGCTTGGTTATTGAACTGTATTCTTTCCTGGCGGATTCGGTAGTAAAAATAATTGACAACTCTTGAAAGTTTTTGCGTTTGCTGCCGGATCCTAAAATCAACTCGATTCGATATTTCGGCGATCCACCTGGTCGCCATCTTCAGTTCTCAGCGGTACTTATCAACAGAAGCAGCATTTTCCTGAAGATGGCGACCAGTTGGATCGCCGAAATATCGGCTCCAGTTGATTTAACTATCCGGTAGCAAACCCGAAGAGACTTTCAAGACATACTACACCGGGAAAGCTTACGAAATATTAACTATTTATAACTGTTATAAATAACTAGTATAAAAATAGCCGTAACCACGATAACTGATATTTCGGAATAACTGTTTGGTCTACAGTTACAGTGAAGAACTTATATGAATGCCTGGTGTCTGTTGTTTCGGACTTCCGAAAGAATAGACACCACACGGAATCCGCAGCTGTGATACATATGTAAATTAAGAGGAGGAAAACGAAAGGAACGGGAAGGGACTATTGAAATCAGTTGCATCGAGACTTTACGCGGAATCAACGGCTACGAGTGAAAACGTGTGCCACACCATCTCCTGCTTGTTACGCAGTTGTATTAAACACTCTGCGAACCAGGACACGATGCTTATTGCCACTATCCCGGTACGCCTCTCGGCCACAAGCCCAGCCAGCGCCGCCTATACGCAGTCCCCATCCATGTCCTTCGAGTTCGCTACTATGAGAATCCCGCACTTCAGATGTACCTGCACATCCGCACTTTAGAAGGTGGCTTTGTTGCCGAATGAGGAGAAACAATTATATGTATTCCGCGTGAAGTCCCGATCCAGTTGTCATGAATAGTCCCTCCCCTGTCATTTCCTTTCTCCCCTCTCGACCCTTAATTTACGTGTAGTGAAGAAATTGTCTCGTTTGTTGTTGTGAAATGCTTGCTAACTGCGCAGGTACGACTATCTCTCTCCCATGTGCCTCCTCTCTATACAACCGTCTAACGTCAGAGAGGTAATTTGCCTCACATCTGTTGTCTAATTGTTCCGCGTACGGAGCCCAGAAATTGGCGTACGGGGGCTTCCTCGCTGTATTTTATGTTACTCTGGAGCAGAGGTGGTGGTCGGCGGGATAATTTGTGACAGCGTGTGGGTTGGTCTGCTATTATGAGCTTCATCTCCTGGAGCGGGCAGACGTAAGAGCTGTCAACGGTTGAATGGCTTGTTCCCTTTGTGCGGACTGAAAGGATTAGCGCTGTGGTTTGCTGGCGAGCGCAACAACATCGATGCGTTTACCGTTCAAATAGTAAATCGACGAGGATTCAACTCTCCGACGAAATGTTTGAGGCTTACTTACGGACGCAGCAGCCAAGAAATCGGATTTTAAATAGGCAATGCTAATGATAACAACTCGTTAGAAGTAGAGTCAAAAGTCGAATCGCTATTTACATCAGACCCCAAGAACAGCACAGATGAGAGAAAAGAAACCTATGTCGAATAGTCGTAAGAAGGAGCATTCAGAATAAGAATCGGACGAAAATGATATTCTGCAAAGACTGGGAAAACAAACAGGACAACATGGAATGGACTGAAGTATCACGGGATCAGATTCTCACAAAGAACCTATACAGACCAAGTCCTGACTACCTACTCTTGAGGTGTAGCCCCAAAATGAATTCCCTCGAAAATGTCGTCATGAAGTCTCATTCCTCAACGTCTCCAACGAAAAATTCTACCGAACGAAATACACGAATTTCATCAGTCTACCGGAAAGAAGATCCTCTCTGCTCTCTCACGCTCTCTGGGTTTGATAAAAATGTTAGCTATCTTGCGCTTCCAGAGTCATGAAATTTTGTTGTCACTTCTCTTCACTAGCTGACGATATATCAGTGCCAGCCAATAGACGACTCCTGATTGCTTGCTCTGGGTAGCCAACTTTGTGGATGGACTTCCATGTACGCGTTTCAAACGTGTTCTCAAAGTTTTGTTCCGAAAGATGACGGCTCGCAGCGCGTCGCTAAACAAGGCCACCCTCTAGAGGACTCTTCAGGTGGCTATCGTACCCCGTTATATTTCGCACGAAGGTACAGGTTTAGCGAAGAAATGAGTTTTTTTAGCTGAAAACTGGGTGTCAATGTACCACCTCTTACAACAACAAGCCTTACACGGTAAGGTCTCTCTGATGGGAAACAGTGCCCCCCTCATTCTCCATGACTCGCATTTCGTGGAAGCACTTGCATAGACCACCGGCAAACCCAAAGCGGTTCTTTTTGTTTTGTTTTGTAAATCCAGTGCATCCGAGTCACACACTGTCGGCTACGCTTTATCATTCACTACATCACTTTTTAGTATCATTCTGTAGTTTATGGCACAGAAAACGAATGAGTTACGGTAATGCGGCGCACTTATTATGTACTAGGTAATTATTCCTATAAGAAAACGTTTAATTGCATTTAAAAATGCATTTCACGCGTTGCCTAACGGGTGTTTGGAGGAGTATGCAAGAAGTTCGGTTCCTACAAATTTTTTTGTGCCTGTTACTTAAACAATGCAAATAGTCGCATTTAATAACAAGAAGATAAAGGGCAGTGCGCATTTTAAGATAAAAAAAAACTAAAAAACACATGAATTGCGTAGCTACACGAAGCGTGAATACCGTACTGAAAATTAAGGACAAATAAGACAGTGATCCGATAACACTCTTTTAACAGATAAAAGCAGATATATAACGCCATGGCACTAAAACAAACAAAATCAAATATGACACACAAATTAAGGTGTGTCTAGAAACAAATGCTAACACTAGGCCAAAAATATATTGAAGTGTCCATTCGTTTGTGTGTGCTAAACTCAATACTTGCAGTAGGCATTTCAATCCGGTTTTGGTTAATAGATTCACTGAATCGTATTGAATGTTTTTGTGCACAATTTCCAAATATTTCGTACAAATTGTCTGGATTACGATGAAGTTTTTAAATTTTACATTTTTTCACTCTGCCTTTTATCCTAGCATTC
Source organism: Schistocerca gregaria (assembly GCF_023897955.1). Classification (NCBI taxonomy): domain Eukaryota; kingdom Metazoa; phylum Arthropoda; class Insecta; order Orthoptera; family Acrididae; genus Schistocerca; species Schistocerca gregaria. The sequence goes on from NC_064920.1 coordinate 438,312,797, forward strand.
AGCTAGGCAACTGGTTAGGGACATGCAGGTTGCCTAAGTGACATTTAAATGATTGCAGCCGTTTCGGACACCAAAACCTGTCTTTTTCAATTTTCTGTGTTTCTACATCTGCATCTAAACTCTACAGACCACCGTGAGGAGCATGACAGAGGGGACGTGTCATACCATTTATTAGTGTTTCTACATGTTCCATTTACATTGCACGGGAAGAATGATTGAACGTCTCTGTGCGTGCAGTAATTATTCCAGTCTGATCCTCACGGAACCCATGTGAGTGATACTTCGGGGGCTGTAGTATGTTCTTAAAGTAATCATTAAAGCCGGTTCTTGTAAACAGACTTTCACGGGATAATAGACGTCTATCTTCAAGAGTCTTCCTGTTCAGTTACTTCAGTATCTCTGTGACTCTCGCCCACGGTTTAAACAAATCTGTGACCATTCGTGCTGGTCTTCTCTGTATACGCTCAATATCCCCTGTTAGTCTATCTGGTATGAGTCCCAAACAATTGAGAAATATTTCTTTGTAGACAATCTTCTTTGTAGGCAGATTACACTTCCCCAGTTTCTACCAATAAACCGAAGTCTGCCACCCGCTTTACCCACGACTGAACCTAAAGTGATCATTCAATTTCATATACCTACAAAGTGTCACACACAGGTATTTGAACGAGTTGGCCGATTCCAACAGTGACTCGTTGCTTAAAGTAGAACGCAGACTTGCAGGCAGCTTTGCTTCTTTTATGTAAAGAAAATACTACAGCAATGCACCACATCACTCAGCTTCCAGCTTTCAATGTAATCTTGGGCCTCTTGCATGACTCCCTGTCGGAGGTGTTTGAGAACCACGATTCTAGGTCCGAGTAGTTGTTTCACACAGGACACCTTCCTATAGGAAAAACTGCCGTTGTGTCACATATCTTTCGCAATCTGCATCTGCAGGCCGTGCGTTTTTGCCATTTTCCTGAATCGGGACCTCCTGCTTCTAATACTGCTACATTTCTAAGACAATTTGCGTTGGAATGTTTCTTACCTGGTTTATGAGTGACTTCAAAGTCCGTTTCGAAGAGGCACAAGGGACAGCGCGTCAAACGACTTGATGGGTCTTGTATCCAAAGCAATCACTTGAGAGAAGCATGGTCCGTGATTATCTAGAATTTATTCCCATACAGATAGCACATGAAATATTTTATACCGTAGATAACACTTTGTAACTCCTTTTCCATTGCTGAGTAATTCTTCTCTGCCATATCTGTCTGGATGCTTAGGCTACTGCATGTTCTGCACCGTTGATGCTTTGAGCCAGAACTGCTCCAATAGCATGTCCAGATGCATCGCAGGACAGGATGATTTTTCTGCTGATATCTGGACAGATTAATACAGGACTATGTGTTAATTTGTATTTTAATATTTCAAATGCTCTGTCGCAATCGCTTGTATAGTGAATTTTAGTACCTTTTTTCAATAACTGTTAGAGAGATCGTGCTGTTTCTGCATAGTCTTTTTACAAATTTTCGATAAAAATTTGAGAGGCGTAGAAGCAGTTGTAGTTCCTTGATAGACTTGCGTTGTTAGATAATCTTTAAGTGCAGTTACTAGCCGTGCATCGGTTTTGATTCCGTCTTCGTTGATAACATGGCGTAAACATGATGCTTCCTTTAATGAAAAGTGACACATTGCTAAGCGTAATGTAAATCTAACATGTCTGTGACACTGGCAAAGTTTTCGTAAGCGAATCTCATGCTACTTGATGTTTTTTGAAAATGTGATTATGTTATCGACGTATATCACGCATTGTCGTGGTTTTAACCCACGTGCCACACCATACAAAAATCTTTGGAATGTTGGGGGGGGGGGGGGGCATTTTTAAGTCCGACAGGCATCCTTAAGAATTGCCAACGGCCTGAAGGGGTAGAGAAAACAGTTTTATGACAGTCCTATTTCATGATACGCTCTCCTCAACTGTCGAGAGACATTGTGGTCATTGCCGAGATGGCCTATGGTATCTATGATATTCGGTAACGGATACACGTCCGAAATTGGTTTGTTTTTTAAATACCAGTAATCACAACAGAATCTATAACGTTTTGCACCGTCAGCAGATTTCTTTTGCACAAATACGACAATTTCTCTGTATGGCGAATCCGAATACCCTATTATACCATACTTTAATTGCTGATTTATGAATTCACCAAGGAACGGTTGTATTTGGCAAGGAACTCTGTATGGTCTGCTATAAATTGGGGGTGTTATCTCTTGCTGGAATCCTGTGTTGCGTGATGTTCATTGCTGGTAGCGGTCGCTGTGGGATAAACAGATCCTCGAACTCGTCCATCACTGCTTCTGTCATATCCTGCTTGTTTCCTTTTCAGTGTGCTATCTTCTGGCCCAATGCAATTTTGTAGGTGGCTGGTTTGGTCGCTGTTGTCTACGTCTTCCTTTAAGGCACCTACGTTAGCTATTAACGTTTCCTTTCGTATCTCCTTGTCTTCTGTCCCATAATTTCAGCGGTATGCTCTGTACTCGATCAGTTGTTGCAGCACGAACTATATTCCTGCGCACAAAACAATGTGCTATGCTAATTCATCACTTTCCTCTAACGGTTCTTCTATCCATAGTCTGTTTGCGGGCAAAGCAGCTTTAATATCCACCCAAAGCAGCTTTCCTGTACCGAATGGTATCTTATCCCACGAACCCATCTTCAAGGACATTGCTCGCAGTTTAGTTGATTCGTCTTTCCGGGGAGAGGTGATCTTGCAGCAGAGCCTCCTTGACAGATTTGTCACCTAATCGTAAGACTGTCCCGCGGACCTCCATTGTACGCTGCCTGAGGTTGATTATGGCGTGATGTTTATTCAGGAAATCGTACCCTAGGATAAAATTATATTCGTCGCTTTCCTAGATACTTCTACGACCTCTTGGATTCTTACACACTCAGTATGAAAGGTCAGTGACGTCCAGCCTACTGAACGTATGTCAATTCCGCCTATACCACTTAACTTGTATCTTGGAGGGACATCATACCTTCTGACTCGGTGCACTGTTTACTTCTGACTGACACGTAAGCCCCCGTATCAACTAATAGTCTATACGTTTTACCCTTAATAATAGTGCCTGATAACCAGCAACCCGCCTTTGCGTGCGCTCTAATGAGAACGCCGGGCGGCGGTTCTGGAGTCCACGTTCCTGTTTAACTGACCCCTATTTGCAAATTTCCCTGTACTACTACACTTGTAAGTACGCTGTTTAGGTTTTTATGCTGATAACGCCACATAGCGCTCTGTGTGAAAATCACTGACTGTACTGTGTGCAGTCGGTTGGAATATAAGCGTGTGTAGTGTTGGGCAGTGGGATGTGAGCCGCCAGCTGTGGTGGATGTGGAGAGAGAGATGCCAGAGGTTTGAGAGGTTACTCTAAATGGAAGATCTTAACGTGTGTCCACCAGAAAAAGGAAATATGTAAAGAAGGATATCATGAATTGATAGATATAAATATAGTGACTTTTGAACATTATTAAGGTTAATACATTGTTTTTCTCTATCAAAATGTTTCATTTGCTAACTTTGCCTGTCAGTAGTTAGTGCCTTCAGTACTTAGAATATTTGATTTAGCTGGCAGTTCGCGCAATGAAGATTTTTGTGAGGTAAGTGATTCATGAAAGGTTTACGTTATTGTTAGTCAGGGCCATTCTTGTCTTTTCAGATTCAGTTGCGCTAAAAAATATTGTGTGTCAGTTTATTGATGATCAGAATACGTAAAGAGAAAACTCTTTGAGAACGTTGAGTTTTGCTCAGCTGTTTGAAAATCCTATAATGTAGTACTTTATCAGCACAGTCGTTCTTAATTTTTCTAAGGGGACGTTTCACACTTACGATATGTATGGCCCACCCTTCGATAATTTGTACACAGTGATTGGTGACAGTTTTTCGCGATTTGTCCCAGCCGATCGCATGCGAAACAAGGATCACCTGTGGCAAATACATTTTTTTTCTTTCCTTGTGCCTCGTCGTGGCGTCTATTTCCTCTAATTCTGTAGCAATGTTGGTTGCAGCAATTAAATTCTTCGGAAATTCTGCCCTAACAAGACGCTAAGTTTCGGGTGCCAATTCTCGGTAAATAGTATCTAAGGACCTATTCCCCGCTTCTAGCCAAATCCTCTTATTGTCTTCATCAATGGCTGACAATTGGTAAGCGCTACTGTTAACTTTTCGTATTTATCTACAAATATTTCTATTGTTTCGTTGCGTCTTTAAGACATAGTGTTCAACTGCTGCCTATGAAAAAGGCTACTGTTCAGTTTCTTAAACCTTTTGAGCAAACCTTATTCTAATTATTCAAAAATTAATGCATTTCGTAACTCCTCGTGATATAGTACGTGCGCCTTAGCTTCCCCTATTAACCGTAACTTTGTCATTTGCAGTTTAGCGGCTGCCAACAAATCAGCCAAAAGAGCTCGTATATCCTCGCTTAGCTTGCCAGAGAAGAGAGTCACAAGGGCGGCTGCTGCTGAATATACTATGGAAGTTGTTGCACTAGATATCGATCTATCCTTGGATAATCGGTTCAACAATTCATTATTGTCAGACCTCAATTGAGCTACCTGATTAAGTTGGCTCTGAATAGCCTCGTGGGTGGGAACTCCTTGTGTCATGCTGTCTGTCACTGTAATGCTTTCCTGTGTAACGAATGGTTATTCTCGCAAATATACGTTCTATGACCACAAAACATAGACTCAACTTTATAACAACTAACATTAGAAATTTCATTACAATTCCGATCAAAATAACAAAAACATCTTACACCATCCGAAAAGAAAATCTCTAGTGCCGAATTTCTTTGAGACAAAAAGAGCTTTACATCGTTCGTTTATTTTACCCCCAAAAGCGTTACTTGAAAAGTAAAAACATCTAGGACCAATTTTCACTCACCAATGTTCTGAAATACCGTCCATTGGCTGTAAGTTGTCGTCTGCTGTCTGTGGTTTGTTCATGGCCCGTCGCTGGCGATGGCGTCATGAATTTCTCGTAACACATATTCCCTCCCCTGAACACCTGAAATATAGGGGAGGTTATCTGATACCAAATGTAACGGGTCGGGGTTTTGTGACACTAGATATTGAGCGTCAGTGACAGAGGGGGGGAGAGGGCATTATTTTGTCAGGAATGGCGGGAGGCAAAGCGACATATTGAGGGCGGTGGAATGGGTTCATTAGCAGGCCACTGTGGCCGAGCGGCTCTAGGTGCTTCAGTCCGAAACCGCGCTGCTGCTTCGGTCGCAGGTTTGAATCCTGCCATGGGCATAGATGTGTGTGATGTCCTTAGGTTAGTTAGGTTTAAGTAGTTTTACGTCTAGAGGACTGATGAGCTCAGATGTTAGAGCCATGCTTAGAGCCATTTGAACCATTTTTGAATGGGTTCTTTCCCTGTCTCAGAGGGTGAGGTGTGAGTGAAACATTGGTGGTCTCAGTATAAGTCGTTTATTGACACGTAAGACCCTTTAAATAAACTGAGTAATACATTGTGTTTTAAGTTGCTGAATTCCTGCCTGTAGCAGTGTTTCCCGGAATCTCAGCGTGCAGATTCCACTGGCCGCTGAAGCGGCGACGGCTCGTGTTGCAGCGGAGCGCCAGGCGGCGTATATCTCAAATCAGTACCGTACCCGTGGCACACTGTGGCAGCGACGAGGTCTTCTCGTTGTGAATTCACTCGTTGAGTTATTAGCAAACGGCTACGAATAGGCGCGGAATGCTCCATCCCAGATCCGTACTCGCGACCATAAGGTTCGGCGTCTTCTGGCAGAGTTCACTAACCTCTAGGTTCACAGATGACCCATTTGGTGAGGCCTCAGTCCCTTCGTCCTCACCAGCCTCCTGAGTATGGACCGCATTAACTTCTTTCTGGTAACATCTGTGGTGGGATTTTCTGCCCTGACCTACTGGCGCTACTGGCGTAGCAGTCAAGTCATTGCAGCAAAGTGTGACGTCCGCTGACAAACCACCGGTCCGTCCATCCAGGCGACGTTTATTCGCCTCTTCTTCTCCCATCAAAGGGCCCCTCCTTCCCATTGGTCGGAAAGTAGAAGATCTTTGCACCGCTAAGTGTCGAGAGCTGCATATCTGATGAGTCAGTGTGCGGAGTGGCATTCAGCTGGGAGGACGTGTTGGTGTGCACAGTGATTTCCGTAATACTCTATGTTTGGTGTGTGGCGATTTCACGATGGATCCGTGAACACAACAGCGCGTGTGTATTACATTCTGTCTTCTTGTCACGGATTATCACCGGCGACGAGAGCTGGATTTACGGTTATGACGCAGAGCCAAAGCAACAATCGTCCCAGTGGAAGAGCCTGGGCTCTCCAAGGCCCAAAAAAGCGATACAAGTGAAGATCAAAGTGAAGAGCAGTATCATCGTTTTCTTTGATAAGAAGGGAATTGTGCACAAAGAATTCGTCCCACCCAGCCAAACAGTGAATTCCGCGTGCTATTGTGACGTTTTGCGACGGCTCCGTGAAAACGGGCGGCGACGACGGTCCAAACTTTGGCGACAAGGGAACTGGCTGCTGCATCACAACAACGCGCCCTGTCGCACATCCTTGCTCACCAGGACATTTTTGACAAAAAACAACATGGCGGCTGTACCCCACCCACCGTTCTCGCCAGATTTGGCACCTTGTGACTTCGCGCTATTCCCAAAACTTAAACTTAAGTTGAAAGGCCATCGGTTAGACACTCTACAGAGGATTCAAGAAGAATCGATGGCGGTGATCAACACCCTCAAAGAACAGGACTTCCAGAAAACGTCTGACCAGTGGCAGAAGCGTTGGGACCGATGTGTACGTGCGGATGGGAACTATTTCGATGGTGATGGTGATCATTAGTCCAAAGGTAAGGTTTTCAACAGATGGCAGCACGCCCCGAAAATTTTGGATAGCACCTCGTACATATTCAGTGTTTTCTCCAATTTGCGAAGTTTTTAGGGCGCGACTGACTCTTCGGTCGCTGATCTATGCTTCTCACTTTAGGCAGAAACGATTCCAACGTTGACGCACGTGCCGGGTTTCCTCACTTTACCTCTATGCCGGCGTGGTCGGGCACTGCCCTGTTATCCTCCTCCGCATCGCCAGATACGTCGTGCACATGAATTCAGTATGCTGACTGTTCCTGGAGCAGTGACCGCTGACGTTCGAAGACCGCTGGTCGTTGTTTTATTTCGATGCTTTGCCCATCTGCTCGGTCACTGACGTGTCGAAGTACTGACTGCTGCTGCGAAATCTCTGCTGCTGGTCATCAGCCTAATTGTTCGACTTCTGAATATTGTGGCTTAACGTGTCGTTCCTGAAAGTATTTCTATGGAGGGTGGCCATTATGGAATTGAAACATGGACGATAAATAGTTAGGCAAGAAGAGAACTGAAGCTTTCGAAATGTGGTGCTACAGAAGAATGAAGATTAGATGGGTAGATCACATAACTAATAAGGAGGTACTGAATAGCATTGGAGAGAAGTGGGATTTGTGGCACAAATTGACTACAAGAAGGGATCGGTGGGTAGGACATATTCTGAGGCATCAAGGGATCATCAATTTAGTGTCGGAGGGCAGGGTGGAGAGCAAAATTTGTAGAGGAAGACGAGGGGATGAATATACTAAGCAGATTCAAAACGATGTAGGTTGTAGTAGGTACTGGGAGATGAAGAAGCTTGCACAGGATAGAGTAGAATGGAGTGCTGCATCAAATAAGTCTCTGTACTGAAGACGATAACAATAACGTGTCAAAGTCTCTAAAATGCTCACTTAACCTATAATAAGTTTTTGCCGGATTTCTACTTTGAACAACCGTAAATAACACACAATTGTTATACACCCTTCATTAGTGCACATTCTTCGAACAATGACTTGTGCGTTACGCAACTTTGGAGTATTCTAATAAATATAATCAACAACGAAAAGGTAACCAATTCATCACGTGATGTGAGACCTACAGTTTTAACGAATCAAATATTTGTAGCTACTGTTACCCTGAAGTCGTTTGGGAACAATTGCATAGCGATAACACATGCGAATGCAAACTGTGTGGTGTTTTATTTTCAGTGCTTGAAGTGAAACGCTTTACGAAAAATTACTTGAGAAATTTTTCTAAGAGTACATGCTCACGTTCTTCCAGCAGCGCAGGAGGTGACTCAAATTTCAGCTTTCTACTTTCCTTGAATCAAGCATACAAGCGGACACGATTCTTTTCGTGACAGTGCAAAGAAGTCTACCAAAAAGAATCCATGCCTCCAAAAAACTTTCCTGCTTACATCGCGTAATGATACGAAAGTGATGACGATCACTCACTTTAAATTCTTCTCTCAGTAGTTTTATTCGTGACCCGCAAACAAAATAGGCTAAGGCTGTGAAGTCGTCTGGCCGAAAACAATGCGATGCCGGGTTTGGTCGCCAGTTTCTTGCGAAAATGAGCAATAAGGGAAACATAAAATTATGTTACACCACACCGGGTTAGCACATTGGGATCAGCTCCCAGAAATGGGTTTGATCGGTTCAACTGCACTAGAGAGCGTACATTATACAGGGTGAAACAGAACAATATTATAAAACTTTCAGAGGTGGCATTATGGACCAACAAGAAAAAAAGTTTTCTGGGGAACATGGGATTTAAAATGCGTACTTGAAGACCTATGAACATTTGTTCAGCAGGAGAGCAGTGTTTCGAAATAACTAGGATGAAACACTGCTCGTAAATCTTAAGGTCGGTTCTTTAGAGCCAATGTCCACTAGATTTTTTTTTCTCTTTGTTCATATTACCACCTCCGGAAGTTAGTCGGTGATGTTTTGGTTCACCCTGTACAGCTCAAACTTAATGGTATCCAAAAGACACAACAGCGACAGATACCAAACAAACTATATAGTACTTGTATCCCACTGCATCACTGATACAAGCGAGGTGTCCACTTTAATGTGATGGAGTTGTACTGTAATTTCCAGCTTTGGCAGTTGTGAATCATAAAACCTTGCATATAGTTTAAACATGCTGAGATACTCCATGAAGTTTAGGGATTGCAGCAGGATGAAGTCAACTTCTTTCCACGATATTTCGGCTGAAAACCATTCAGAAATCTTCACAATAGCATTTTGTGCTGGAGACTGCTAGTTCCCATTGCTGACTTATACAAAAAATTAGCACGGACACGCATGTGCAAAGACAACAGCTACTTGAGCGACCTCTGTCTAATTCCGCGCCCTCTTCGAATATTGCTCCATCTATGGCGCGCAGACAACTGCAAAAATAGTAATAACACATACACGCTCTCTGTCGGAATGTGGGCTTCCGATGTTAAAATTCAGATGTCTCTAATATCTACAGAAAGTAAACAGTTTAAGAGAAGTGAAATGTCTAACGATAGTTCATTTCATTATTTTGACATCAGAGTATTAAATCCACAAGCTCGCATTCGGACAGAGCGTGTGCATTTAGCGCCGCCATTACGCATGCGCCTGAGCGCCATGGGAGCAATATTAGAAGAGGGCGCGGAACTCGTCAGAGATCGCTCATGTAGCGGCAGCATTTGTTCATGCGCCTCTGCACCTGTTAGCGACGTGAACTATCAATGTACAGTGCAAAACACTCTCCCGAAGATGGCTAAAAGGTTGTTAGCTGAAATGTCGTCGCAAGATGTCAATGTCCTCCGGCAGCAGTCCCTAAACATCATAGAATACTCTTTACGCCGGAGAAATATCAAGAATCACGTGCTAAACGGAAAATCATTGCGAATGTGTACAGTTGTGTCCGCAAGTGTCATGAGCAGAGCCTCCATAGGAACCATGCCATATTCTTATTAAAACCTAGCATGCCTTTAACTAAATTTCCCGCACTACCTTACGTACTTGGCATTCAATTTAAAGAAATGATTCAATGTAATACGATGTGCCGTTTCCTTGTTTCCTTTCTTTCTAGCGCACTGGGCTGCTGCGCTGCTGCCGGATGCTACGAATTCTCAGGGCTTTTATGTATGGGTGGCACTCATCACCGGCGCATACAAAGTGAAACACACGTTTCATAAATTTTTGATCACTGGCGTCAGCCGAAAACCGCCAAACGTACATCGAGAACCGGGGCTCAAGGATGCAACAGTTTCGGTTATATAAGTAATAATTTTGTTAAGGAGGCGTCAGTCTTTGTGCAGCCGCTCGAACAACAGCATTGAACTGCTCACACAGAAGATGCCACGATATTGCAGGAGGAGAAGGCGTACCCGCCTTACAGTCTATAAAGCAATAGACAATATTCTCATCGAAAGCAAGAACTATGTAGGTGCACAAGTCGTCCTGCATGGTCCATCAGTTTGCTGTGGTGGAGTTCTTAACTTTACCCTTAGCAACAATGATGCCAATCAGCACGGTAATGGCTGGGTCACCGTTGCTGTAGTACGTGGACCTAAAATCGATAATGTAGCAGGTCTAGAAAATTTCGGCCGCAATCAGACAGACAAAGCAATACATCTCTGCGATTAAAATACAAAATGCGGAATCACCGAGGCCTCAGTGTAAGGCTGTCTTAGATGAATGCATATTCGACCAGTGACTTGTGTGGGTTGGCTTGCATACTAACACACTGATCACATACAAACTCACGTGAGCTACTTCTGCCGGATTTCGTAACTTTCTGTCCGTAAATCTCGCCTCAGTTCTGCAACCATGTGGTTCAACTACCTTAACTCAGATTCCATGTTCGGAATCAAAGGAGTTTACTAGAAAACTGAAGCTTGTTTTCTTATCTCATTTCCGGTAGTTGTTCTTTGATTCTTTCGCTACTCTGATTCAGTTCTGATAATTTCTCCGTGGTGTTTGTCAACATTGCTACATCCGTTACAACACACTTGTATTAGATATCTCTCCTACTGAAACGCAGTGTGCTAATGCACGCCCTGGCCTCAGGCTCTCTACCTGGCTCCATATCGGCTAAGTCTCAAGAAATTCACAGAAGATACCCTACAGCATAAACATTGACTCAACGCCGATCGCAGTGGGATAAATATGCTACTAGACAATACAGCACTGCAGATGTTCAGAAGAACTTAGGGCACCGACTAACAACATATGTAAACTAACGTATAGCTCTACATACAAGGAATAAAATACATACTGTGGCTGCGGACGAGAATTAAGGATGCCTATACACACTAAGTACATAAACATCTACCACTAACAAATCTTTCAACACACATGAATAAAAGACTCAATCATAAACTACCCGTGTGTATAGAATACTAATTATGTTCTACTTTAATTCAATGAGTGGGTCAGTCAATAATATCTGTGTCCTACAAGTCCCAGCCCGCGTGATAGGGAGATTCACATTGAGCGCAAAAAATTTGGAAACCGTAGGATACCTCGAGCACACCAGTATGCTATAAAATGTGATGAATTCAAAAGGTATATGCATTACAAGAAATCTCAAAATGTTATAAGGTAGATCTCCAGACGCTAAACAGGTGACATTGCTCTAGGTCTTAGTGTACAGAAGCTGGCCAACGCAGTAGACTTATCAAGAGTAACTGAGAAGTAGGAAAATAAGTGCTACTTTGTTGAAGTATACACAGTTTGAAGAATATCAGATGACAGTACTGATTCAGAAAATTTCAGCATTTATCAAACAGAAGCTTATTCATCAACCACAGCCTAAATTGTGTAATAAATGCTCAAATAACCACACAGAATAATTTACCTTCATTAGTGCACTTGCATCTATTAACATCTATCGAATACTGATAGAACTGCAGTAATCCAGTGAAAGACAAAATCTGAAAAATTATAAAGCCTTGATGAAGAAATATAATGCAGAATCAGAAATTTCCAGGTGAATAACTAGCAGATACAGGGTGTTTCAAAAATGACCGGTATATTTGAAACGGCAATACAAACTAAACGAGCAGCGATAGAAATACACCGTTTGTTGCAATATGCTTGGGACAACAGTACATTTTCAGGAAGACAAACTTTCAAAATTACAGTAGTTACAATTGTCAACAACAGATGGCGCTGCGGTCTGGGAAACTCTATAGTACGATATTTTCCACATATCCACCATGCATAGCAATAATATGGCGTAGTCTCTGAATGAAATTACCCGAAACCTTTGACAACTTGTCTGGCGGAATGGCATCACATGCAGAAGAGATGTACTGCTTCAGCTGTTCAATTGTTTCTGGATTCTGGCGGTACACCTGGTCTTTCAAGTGTCCCCACAGAAAGAAGTCACAGGGGTTCATGTCTGGCGAATAAGGAGGCCAATCCACGCCACGTCCTGTATGTTTCGGATAGCATGAACCACAAGGTGTTCGCAGTGTCGTCTAAGGCAGTTTGTACCGCCACAAATTCACGAAGAATGTCCAGGCAGCATGATGCAGTAATCGTTTCGGATCTGAAAAATGGGCCAATGATTCCTTTGAAAGAAATGGCGGCCCAGACCAGTACTTTTTGAGGATGCAGGGACGATGGGACTGCAACATGAGGCTTTTCGGTTCACCATATGCGCCAGTTCTGTTTATTGACGAGGCCGTCAAGGTAAAAATAAGCTTCGTCAGTAAACCAAATGCTGCCCACATGCATATCGCCGTCATCAATCCTGTGCACTATATCGTTAGCGAATGTCTCTCGTGCAGCAATGGTAGCGGCGCTGAGGGGTTGCCGCGTTTGAATTTTGTATGGATAGAGGTGTAAACTCTGGCGCATGAGACGATACGTGGACGTTGGCGTCATTTGGACCGCAGCTGCAACACGGCGAACGGAAACCCGAGACCGCTGTTGGATCACCTGCTGCTCTAGCCGCGCGTTGCCCTCTGTCGTTGCCGTACGCGGTCGCCCTACCTTTCCAGCACGTTCATCCGTCACGTTCCCAGTCCGTTGAAATTTTTCAAACAGATCCTTTATTGTATCACTTTTCGGTCCTTTGGTTACATTAAACCTCCGTTGAAAACTTCGTCTTGTTGCAACAACACTGTGTTCTAGGCGGTGGAATTCCAACACCAGAAAAATCCTCTGTTCTAAGGAATAAACCATGTTGTCCACAGCACACTTGCACGTTGTGAACAGCACACGCTTACAGCAGAAAGACGACGTACAGAATGGAGCACCCACAGACTGCGTTGTCTTCTATATCTTTCACATCACTTGCAGCGCCATCTGTTGTTGAAAATGGTAACTACTGTAATTTCGAAAGTTTGTCCGCCTGAAAATGTACTGTTGTCCCAAGCATATTGGAACAAACGGTGTATTTCTATCGCTGCTCGTTTAGTTTTTATTGCCGTTTCAAATATACCGGTCATTTTTGAAACACCCTGTATAAACGCAGATCACAATGTAGTAGTGATAAAGAGTAGACTGGAGTTTAAGAGATTAGTCAGGAAGAATCTATATGCAGAGAAGTAGGACACAAAATTACTAAACAATGACGTGATACTCTTGAAGATGCTAAGGACACAGCAATAAGGAATAGCTCAGTAGGCAGTGTTGTTGAAAAGGTTTCTGAAGAATGAAATAAATAGTAAGTGCAGAGAAGTTAAGAAAAAATGACTGTATGAAGAATGTGAAGAAAGACAGACTCAGCATATGGATAAGTCAAAACAACCTTCGGGCAAATCAAAAGAAAGAGTGGTAACATTAAGTGTACAACAGGAATTCCAGTGTTAAAAGCAGAAGAGAGAGCGGACATGTGGAAAGACTACACTGAAGTCCTCAATAGGGGGAAGATTTTTCTCATGTGGCCGAAGGGACAGGAGTTGATTCAGAAAACATAGAGGATCCAGTGTTAGAATCAAAATTTAAATGAGCTCTGGAGGACTTACGATCAAGTAAGTCAGAAAGGATAGACAACATTACATCAGTATTTCTCAAACCATTGGGTGGAATGGCAACAAAACCACTATTCGAGAAAGTGTGTAGAATGGATGTGTCCAGCGACATCTCATCTGAATTACCATCTGAATTTCGCAAAATGTCATCCAAACGATTCCGGAGACTGAAAGAGATGACAAGGGCTAGAATTACCACATAGTCAGCTTAACAGCTCATGCAACTAATTTGTAGAATAATCTACAGAAGAATGAATATAAAATTGAGGATGTGCTGGATGAAGATCAGTTTGGCTCTAGGAAAGGCAAAGGCAACAGAGAGGATATTCTGGCATTGTGGTTGATAACGGAAGCAAGACTAAAGAAAAATCAAGACACATTCATAGAATTTGTCGACTTGGAAAAAGCTTTCGACAATGTAAAATGGTGGAAGGCGCGCGAAATTCTGAGAAAAATAGGGGTAAGCTAAAGGGCGAGGGAGGTAATATACAATACGTACAAGTGCCGAGAGGGAATAATTATAGCGGACGACCCAGGGCGAAGTGCTCGAATTTAAAGCGGTATAATACAATGATGTAGTCTTTCACTCCTACTTCATTCTGTATATTGAAAAAGCAATCATGGAAATAAAAGAAAGGTCCAGGAGTGGGATAAAAATTTAAGGTGGAAGGATATAAATTATACGAGTTGCTGATAACATTGCTGACCTGAGTGAAAGTGAAGAAGAATTACAGGATCTGCTGAATGAAATGAACTGTCTGAGTACATAGTGTGGATTGAGAGTAAATCGAAGAAAGACGAATGCAATGAGAAGTAGCAGAAGTGAGAACAGCGAGAAACTTAACATCAATATTGATGGTCACAAGGTAGATGAAATTAAAGAATTTTACTACCTCCGCCCCGAAGTAACCAATGATGGGCGGAGCAAGGACATCAAAAGCAGACTAGTGCTAGAAAAAAGAGCATTAGAAAAAAAGGGCAGACGAATGTTGAAAATCAGGTGGGCTGATAAGGTAGGGTATCAGGAGGTTTAGCAGAGATTCGGAGAGGAAAGGAATATGTGGAAACATTGAGAAGAAGAAGCTGCAAGATGACAGGACATCTATAAAGACACTAGGGAATGACTTCCATCGTATTAGAGGGAGCTATAGGGGGCTAAAACTGTAGAGGAGGACAGAGATTGTAATACATCAAGCAAATAATTGAGGACGTAGGTTGCAAGTGCTACTCCGAGTTGAAGAGGTTGGTACAGGAGAGGAATTCCTGGCGAGCCACATCAAATAAAGTCCGAAGACTGATGGTTAAAAAAAAGAAGGATAAACAACTCGAATAACTGCACTCTGTGGAAATATCATCGTCTGCTGGAGTACAGGTCAGGTTAGCTGTAATTTTATAACGTAACTCCGAGAGAAAGTGAGCTGAGAGTGGGAAGTAAATTTTATAGTGAAATAACTTGCAGGCATAATCATCTACTGATGGTTATTTCCACAGAAGGTGCGAAGCTTTCTTTGTTTTTTCTTTATTGAGTCTAGAATCCGCCGGAAGCGGGCGGGCTGGCAGCAACTTAGTACACTGCTCTTCAGTCTACAGATTTTTTTTTAAAAAAGATGAAGATAATAAAAGCTGGCGATAAAATAGGTGACTTAAATGGTAAAATGGCGATCAGTTGTGGGACTTAAAACATAAAACAAAGGGTTGATAATACTAATAACATACACAGGAAGCAGATAAATTATAGACAGACGATTGAAAAACGTTGTGACAGTCTGATTTCTGTTCGCAAAAGATATAAAATTCGCACCCAGTGACAGCATGATTTCTGTTCACAACACTTTAGAAGGACGCACAACACTGAACACTCACTTGAACACTGCACTAAGAAGTTGGCACAAATATGACATACCACAGCCAAGGGCAGATGGGGGGAACCTGGACAGATTATTGGAGAGAAAAGGGGTAAGGAGAGGAATAAACGAAGTGGGAGGGAGGGGGAAGGAGCCGATGGAGGAAGAGGATCCATAAGAGGGAGGGGGGGCTGGACAGACGCGACAGTGGGAGGGAAATGCAAAAGGATTCACACGGTGGGTGGAAGGGGCGACAAGGGAGGCAAATAGAGGTTAGGCGGGGAGGAAACAGGATGGAAGTGGTGGAAGAGGGAGCCGGGGAAAGGGCAGAGGAAAGGAGGGGGAGATGAGGACCAGAGTTGATAGGAGGGATAAATGGAGCGAGAGAGAGCATCTGGGAGGGGGTGTTGATGGGAGCCACCTTGGGAAAGAAGATGAAGTGTGTAGAGATGGTGGGTAGGGGGGACACAACAGTAAAGGTAGGGTAGAGGACGTGGGTCAGAGAGGAGAGGAGCAACCAGAGGATGAGGGGTGTCAAGGCGGTGGGAGGTGTAGAGGATGCGGATATGTTGGAGTAGTAGGAGCAGATAGGGAAAAGAAATCAGGTCGTAGAAGATCTGCGTGGCGACAGGAGGCGTATGTGGAAGGCGAGGCAGAGTAAATGGTGCCCAAGGATTTGGAGGAACTTCTATAATTTGGGGGGGGGGGGGGGGGTACGGTGCGAGTCCTGATAATTATTATCATAACGTTGTAACTGCCACAGAAAAATAGCTGATACTCATCTACTGACAGTTATTTCCATAGGCGCACGAATACATTATGGTCACTCTACGTAGATAGCTCAAAACCGAAGTACACACTGCGATAAACAAATGGCGCACATCATAACAGCTATTTCCATGAGCTATAGAATACCATATAGATAATCTGTCCCTCTTTGCACTTATCCATGGTCAGGTCTCAGATGACACGAAAGTGTAGTACGCATATCGGTAAACAGATGGCGCCACTCACAATTGATAGTTATTAGAAAAACTTCTAGTAGTATCAGATGAGGGGTTGTTACAGTAACTGCTGTTTCTTAGCAGCTAGTTACTTCTGTTAGATATTTTTTGTCATCTTCAATTTACGACGACATGAGAGACTATTGAAAGCTACCCGTGTTGGAAAATAACCTAAAGGAGCGCTCTAGTAAAATTTTTAGCTGTCACTTATTGTACTGTACTGTGTTATTTTGACTGTAGTAGCTGGTTCATCTGCTATACTCCAAACACTGATAAGCCAATATTTATAACTAGACTTTGTGCTGGAATCTGGTCCTGTATAATCGACGTTATAACATAGTGTCACAAGGAAATTCTGTTGCATAATTTTGCCTACAGCTGCAGCAAACGAGCATTTCAGGGAATAATATGCGCTACATTTAATGGTATGTACTTCATACATACTTAATAGGACTTCTGACACGCTGTGGCTCTATTAAACATGCAGGGGCTGCATAAAAACATGGACCAGTCACCCAAGGATCAGTGAGGTGCTTGAATATCAGTATGCTACTAGCCACAGTTTTATTCAGCTCAGTGTGCTTTACGTTAGTAATGAAAGATGGAGACGTCAGTGCATTTAACTAATTTGTTTTCTTAACCTTGTATACTTGTCGTCGAGACTGAATACCTGTAAACTGCTTGAAGAAAAGGATAATTTCCATTTAATATCCAATCTCCTTCCAGTGTCAGTTAACAAACTTGTTGGGATGACTGACTGATCTCGCATTGTAATATCAGCTAAAACTGCCTTGCTATGCTCCTCATACAGCAAACGGTGAAAGCAATGGGGGACTACAGCAGTAATTTTTCCTGAGGGCATGCAGCACTACTGTATCGTTAAATGACAATGCCATTATCTTCGGTAAAATATTCCAGAGGTAAAATAATCCCCCATTCAGATCTCTGGGCGTGAGTTACTCAGGAGGATGCCGTCATGAGGAGAAACAGAACTGGCATTCTACGGATTGGAGAAAAGGTTGTTAGATCCTTTAATTGTGCAGATAAGTCGGAAAATTTAAAAAGGAAGATAGATCGGTTGAAGCTAGAAACAGTCGGAATTAGCGAAATTCGGTGGCAGGAGGAACAGGACTAATGGTCAGATGGGTAACAGAGGAGTAGGATTAATAATGAATAAGGAAATAGGAATATGGATAAACTACTATTAACAGCATAGTAAAAACATTATTGTAGCCAAGATAGACACGAAGCCTGCACCCACCACAGTAGTAAAAGTTTATATGCCAACAGACTCTGCAGATGATGAAGAGATTGAAGAAGTGTGTGATAAGAGAATATATATTATTCAGATAGTTAAGGGAGATGAAAATTTAATAGTGATGGGGGACTAGATTCCGATAGAAGGAAAAGGTAGAAAAAATAGTAGGTTAATAAGGACTTGGGGAAAAGAATGAAAGAGGAGCCACCTGGAAGGGGTTTGCACAGAGCATAATTTAATCATCGCTAACACATGGTTTAAGAATTGTATAAGAAGGAAGTATACATGGAAGAGACCTGGGGGTATCAGAAGGTTTCAGATTGATTATATAATGATTAGATAGAGACTTAGGTACTAAATTGATATCCAAATCAACAAAAGTGATCAATTATTCATCCTCCACCATCACCACCATCACAATCCAGATGAAGTCATGTGTTTTCCTCAGTCTGCACATGGGTTCCTGCTGCCACAGCTCTCATAACCCCTCACCCTCCCCTACCTAGAATATCATAGCCAATTTAGAATTTCGATGGCAAAATCGAATTTTGGTGGGAATTTCGAATTTTGGTGGGAATTTCTTTGTTCCAGGGCTTGGACTGTGGGAAAATTGGAATAGAAGAGACTAATGATTTGAGATGTGGTACTACAGATGAATGTTGAAATTGGGATTGGATTGGATTGTTTGGGGAAGAGACCAAACAGCGAGGTCGTCGGTCAAATCGGATTTGGGAAGGATGGGGCAGAAAGATGGCCGCGCCCTTTCAAAGGTACCATCCCGGCATTTGCCTGGAGCGATTCAGGGAAATCGCGGAAAACCTAAATCAGGATGGATGGACGCGGGAGAAATTGGGTGGACTGATAAGTTAAACACTATCAATCATAAGAGAGGGTTACTGTATTGTTCCTCCATAAGCAGTTTAGTAAATTGCTTTTTCTGCTGAAAAACATGCAAACAGTGTACAACTACAGCTCCGCACACCGCCATACAGCTGGCCGCTGTGACCGAGGGTTCTAGGAGTTTCAGTCCGGAACCGCGCTGCTGCTACGGTCGCAGGTTCGAATCCTGCCTCGGGCATGGATGTGTGTGATGTCCTTAGGTTAGTTAGGTTTAAGTAGTACTACATTTAGAGGACTGATGACAATTGTTAAGCCCCATAGTGCTTAGAGCCATTTGAATCATTTTGAACCGCCATTTGTTGTTGTTGTGGTCTTCAGTCCTCAGACTGGTTTGATGCAGCTCTCCATGCTACTCTATCTTGTGCAAGCTTCTTCATCTCCCAGTACCTACTGCAACCTACATCCTTCTGAATTTGCTTAGCGTATTCATCTCTTGGTCTCCCTCTACGATTTTTACCCTCCACGCTGCCCTCTAATACTAAATTGGTGATCCCTTGATGCCTCACAACATGTCCTACCAACCAATCCCTTCTTCTGGTCAAGTTGTGCCACAAACTTCTCTTCTCTCCAATCCTATTCAATACTTCCTCATTAGTTATGTGACCTACCCATCTAATCTTCAGCATTCTTCTGTAGCACCACATTTCAAAAGCTTCTATTCCCTTCTTGTCCAAACTAGTTATCGTCCATGTTTCACTTCCATACATGGCTACACTCCATACAAATACTTTCAGAAATGACTTCCTGACACTTAAATCTACACTCGATGTTAACAAATTTCTCTTCTTCAGAAACGCTTTCCTTGCCATTGCCAGTCTACATTTTATATCCTCTCTACTACGACCATCATCAGCTATTTTGCTCCCCAAATAGCAAAACTCCTTTACTACTTTAATTGTCTCATTTCCTAATCTAATTCCCTCAGCATCACCCGACTTAATTCGACTACATTCCATTATCCTCGTTTTGCTTTTGTTGATGTTCATCTTATATCCTCCTTTCAAGACACTATCCATTCTGTTCAACTGCTCTTCCAAGTCCTTTGCTGTCTCTGACAGAATTACAATGTCATCGGCGAACCTCAACATTTTTATTTCTTCTCCGTGGATTTTAATACCTACTCCGAATTTTTCTTTTGTCTCCTTCACTGCTTGCTCAATATACAGATTGAATAACATCGGGGAGAGACTGCAACCCTGTCTCACTCCCTTCCCAACCACTGCTTCCCTTTCATGACCCTCGACTCTTATAACTGCCATCTGGTTTCTGTACAAATTGTAAATAGAATTTCGCTCCCTGTATTTTACCCCTGCTACCTCCAGAATTTGAAAGAGAGTATTCCACTCAACATTGTCAAACGCTTTCTGTAAGTCTACAAATGCTAGAAATGTAGGTTCGCCTTTCCTTTATCTATTTTCTAGTATAAGTCGTAGGGTCAGTATTGCCTCACGTGTTCCAACATTTCTGCGGAATCCGAAGTGATCTTCGCCGATGTCGGCTTCTACCAGTTTTTCCATTCGTCTGTAAAGGATGCGTGTTAGTATTTTGCAGCTGTGACTTATTAAACTGATAGTTCGGTAATTTTCACATCTGTCAGCACCTGCTTTCTTTGGGATTGGAATTATTATATTCTTTTTGAAGTCTGAGGGTATTTCGCCTGTCTCATACATCTTGCTCACCAGATGGTAGAGTTTTGTCAGGACTGGTTCTCCCAAGGCCGTCAGTAGTTCCAATGGAATGTTGTCTACTCTGGGGGCCTTGTTTCGACTCAGGTCTTTCAGTGCTCTGTCAAACTCTTCACGCAGTATCGTATCTCCAATTTCATCTTCATCTACATCCTCTTCCATTTCCATAATATTGTCCTCAAGTACATTGCCCTTGTATAGACCGTCTATATACTCCTTCCACGTTTCTGCCTTCCCTTCTTTGCTTAGAACTGGGTTTCCATCTGAGCTCTTGATATTCATACAAGTTGTTGTCTTACCTTCAAAGGTCTCTTTAATTTTCCTGTAGGCAGTATCTATCTTGCCCCTAGTGAGATAAGCCTAAATCCTTACATGTGTCCGCTAGCCATCCCTGATTAGCCATTTTGCACTTCCTGTCGATCTCATTTTTGAGACGTTTGTATTCCTTTTTGCCTACTTCATTTACTGCAGTTTTATATTTTCTCCTTTCATGAATTAAATTCAATATTTCTTCTGTTACCCAAGGATTTCTACTAGCCTTCATCTTTTTACCTACTTGATCCTCTGCTGCCTTCACTACTTCCTCTCTCAAAGCTACCCATTCTTCTTCTACTGTATTTCTTTCCCCCATTCCTGTCAATTGCTCTCTTATGCTCAACCTCTGGTTCTTTTAGTTTATCCAGGTCCCATCTCCTTAAATTCCCACCTTTTTGCAGGTTCTTTAGTTTTAATCTACAAGTCATAACCAATAGATTGTGGTCAGAGTCTACATCTGCTCCTGGAAATGTCTTACAATTTAAAACCTGGTTCCTAAATCTCTGTCTTACCATCATATAATCTATCTGAAACCTGGCAGTATCTCCAGGCTTCTTCCATGTATACAGCCTTCTTTTATGGTTCTTGAACCAAGTGTTAGCTATGATTAAGTTGTGCTCTGTGCAAAATTCTACCAGACGGCTTCCTCTTTCATTTCTTTGCCCCAGTCCATATTCACCTACTACGTTTCCTTCTATCCCTTTTCCTACTACCGTATTCCAGTCACCCATGACTAATAAATTTTCGCCACCCTTCACTATTTGCATAATTTCTTTTATTTGATCATACATTTCTTCAATTTCTTCTTCATCTGCAGAGCTAGTTGGCATATAAACTTGTACTACTGTAGTAGGTGTGGGCTTCGTATCTATCTTGGCCACAATAATGCGTTCACTATGCTGTTTGTAGTAGCTTACCCGCATTCCTATTTTCCTATTCATTATTAAATCTACTCCTGCATTACCCCTATTTGATTTTGTGTTTATAACCCTGTAGTCACTTGACCAAAAGTCTTGTTCCTCCTGCCACCGCACTTCGCTAATTCCCACTATATCTAACTTTAACCTATCCATTTCCCTTTTTAAATTTTCTAACCTACCTGCCTGATTAAGGGATCTGACATTCCACGCTCCGATCCGTAGAACTCCAGTTTTCTTTCTCCTGATAACGACATCCTCTTGAGTAGTCCCCGCCCGGAGATCCGAATGGGTGACTATTTTACCTCCGGAATATTTTACCCAAGAGGACGCCATCACCATTGAACCGTACAGTAAAGCTGCATGCCCTCGGGAAAGATTACGGCCGTAGTTTCCCCTCGCTTTCAGCCGTTCGCAGTACCAGCACAGCAAGGCCGTTTTGTTTATTGTTACAAGGCCAGATCAGTCAATCGTCCAGGCTGTTGCCCCTGCATCTACTGAAAAGGCTGCTGCCCCTCTTCAGGAACCACACGTTTGTCTGGCCTCTCAACAGATACCCCTCCGTTGTGGTTGCACCTACGGTAGGGCTATCTGTATCGCTGAGGCACAAAAGCCTCCCCACCAACGGCAAGGTCCATGGTTCATGGGGACCGCCATACACTTTGTTTTTCTGCCATGACTTAGAGGTCTGTGTCATGTGCTAAACCGACATTTACACATTTCGATCCATTGGCTCTCACAGAGAAGTGAACATTTCATGGTGTAAACTACGCATTTCGCACAACACACAGGTTGGTATAAATGAAACACAAAGGCAGCGTTTCTCATTGCCACATATGTGGAATACAGCGCAACATATGGGAAATGGAAGAGTTTGCGGTATTGTAGAGCGTTTCCAACAGATATCCAAAGGTGATAACCGATACAGTTAGTCTCTTTATCCATAGCGGCGGGGTAGCGGATGTGTCTGTATTCCAATTCGAGGAGCACTGCTTCCTCGCTTTGCAGTCATGTACATGATTACTGTTCAGGTGGTCCCCATCACCGGAAGGTGCTGTTCATAACACGGGTAAGGTAGCAGAATAAAATGAGGTACTGTCATCTTACTGGTAAAAAACTGTGGAGTTCTTCGCTGCATATGGAAACTGAACGCTTCTGTAGCACTGAGGAACGCTTTCAAACATATATCTGGAGACGCTGACTTCCACATTTAATCCCATGCTCCTCAGGAACAAATAGCAGATACACAGTGTACCGCCAAGGCTCTCTCCATCTCAAACAACTAGCGTCAGTCAAGGATTAGGTGGTAATCAACAGCATACGAGCGGATGGTTGGGATGGGTAAGATACCATATATATGGGACAATGTACTGTAGTAAGAATTGCATTTGATAGTGTGATCAGTTTAAGCAATTTTACTAGTCGTTCCATAGTTTCAACGCCAGCCAGTGACGCAGCCGATTGCTTCCCAAATTCTGTATCATCGTTAAATCATGCCTCCACTACTTTGCAAGTACGGTATACAAGACTGTGAATGTTGATAGATGACTGTGCACTATGTACATTCAGTTATATACATCAAAGTATACCAATTGTTCCGTAATTTCAACACCCGCCAATGATACAGCTGAATGATTCATAGTTTCCGCATCATAGCAAAACCTCTCGTCCACTTCTTTGCAAGTACTATATACTAGCTTGAAAATGCAGATAGATGACCCTGCGGTATGTCCATTCGGCCATATACAGCAAAATATTCCGGACAGCGTCCTATACCGATGGAATTAGATTGTGTACATGTTTCCAGCACATTGGTTACAGTGCAGAATTTACGACTGCGACTGGCCATGTTTCCCAGTGTGGAGAGGCGTTACAGAGTATTTTCGCATTCTGAGATTGACAGATACCTCTCACATTGCCCTTGACCAGTCTTCCCTAGAACACGGTCGCCAGTTTATTTTGCAACTGACCAGAAATATCTACATTCGACTGTTGGTGTATGAACACAGTTATGGATTGGGGTACATTTGCTTTACCAGCTTTAATATAGGGCCTCTGTGTAATACTTAGGTCGCCTTTCTTGATGTATGTGTTACGAAATCCCATGTACAATTTTGATTATGGCTGACGTTCGCAGCAACCGTATACATAAATTTGAAAAATATGTAAAAATCAGCCAACCGGTTGCATAGGTTTTCTATATACCTTGAGCAGGTTTCGTCACCTGTAAGGGTGACTTCATCAGAAGGTAAGGTAATTAAATGAAGAACATATCGTCAAAGATATGTACATTTTAGGGTTTTGTAGTAGGCTAGTGTATAGGACACGCAAATATAGTATAAAATCAAATAAAGCAATAAGATGCCAGCAATATGACCGTATACACTCGGAAAAATATCGAAAAGAATAAAAAAAATGACATAAAATCATTAAAAATCGAGGAAAACCCTGTGTAATTACGATAAATGGATGAGAAATACGTAATATTGAGGGAGTACGAAAAAATATGTTAAAAACGCTGAAAGAACTTCCTAAACTACATACATTGACTGAGAATACATGAAATTATCGAAAAAGTACGTACCATTAAATTCGGGGACTTGAGGAGGGTTGACGCACCCAGACACTGAAAACCGAGAAAAGTTTTAAAATTGTGCACTGGTTGTATTTAGTTTTTAACCCCTCCGTAACACACACTTCGAGAGAGCCGACATACGTACTACACAGAGGCGCCATATTAAAACAGGAACACATATACATCCCAATCAATAACTGTGCTGTCACACTTACAGTCGAATACAGATATCACCGAATTATGGGTGGTTCTCGCAAGCAAAGTTATTCCTTAAGTATTAAGGAGAAGGGTAAGTGCGTTTGTCAGACATAAGCCATTCCCTAGAGTGTTTCTTGTAGGAGACTGGACCCGAAAAACGTGATGTTAGATCGAAATTACTGTATTATGTTACACATGGGCAAAACAGCCTAACATCAGACGAGGACTTCATTGTACAGGAGGAATGCTACCAGAGCTGTAACGATGCTACTGCAAACAGCAATAAGACTGTTACTTCTCCTTTGGCTGTTCTTCGTTTGGTTTACTCCTTCGTAAGAAATTGTTGCTTCTTCGTGTGCATTTTGGTGCTGCCGGGAGTGGATGGTACCTCAAAGTGTTAGCTATCGAAAATATACATATCGGCTTTTCCTCAGTTTATTTCCTAGTGAGACACAGCTACATCCATCAAAACCAATACTACTATTAATGATAAGCACGATTGATGCGGGAAGCGAGATTGAGGATACGCATGTTTCCAACTTAAGAAGACATATAAAACCCATTGATATCCTAAGAGGCAGAAGAGCAGTCCCTTGACTTTGTTCTAGTTGGTTCATAAGCAGCTCGAGTGGCACCAGAGTAGTGTAGAAGGATCTAGTTTTATCATTTTAAAGTTTGTCAGTGTAGTGATTGGGATAGAAAATCTGCCTTATAATTGTATACTGATGCTGGACAAAAATATCCACCAATTAAGTATTAAGAGCGCTGCATTCCACACGATCAATACTTCAAAAACCTGTAGCTGTACAATATAGTATTTTTAGGTACAGAACCGCATAACTACAGTACTGTGTGTTTATGCTCTACAATCATTTCTTTAATGCTGGTATCGTGCTGGTACTGACTGCAGATAGTTGAAAAATATTTCAGAATTTATTGAACAGTTGATTCCCGCGAAACGTTTCAAACTTCATCCATCTGGACCTCAATCTTGTGGTCGTTTCTTCTTAACCGCCTGTTATATCACCGAGACACTCTCATGTCTGCTATACATCGATAAGAGGCGCTGCCCTCCTCGACATTCACACATCTGGAGAGATTTTGTGCAATTTAGTGTACGCCTTGGGTAAGATTCTTGCGAAACAGTCTTTCCTGAACAACAGATACGGACACATATCGCCCTGTTTCTTCACAATATGTGGAATGTAGTGGGTGTAGGTGTGGTCAGTTGTAGATTAAATTGGCCACCGTGCTGCATGGAGGACTGGCCAAGGACAATGTGGGAGGTATTTCTAAATGTTCGACTTTTACCTACAAATGTGACGATACTCTGTGACGCCCATCCACACAAGGACAGATAGCCAGTCGAAATCATGAATTCTGCACTATGTTCTATGTGCTGTAAATATGTCAATAACCTAATTGCATCGTAATAGAACGCTGTTTGATATACTTTGGCGTATACGGTCGAATGGACATACTGAGAAGTCATCTAACTGCATTCACAATACAGTATAAGGTACTTGCAAAGTAGTCGGGTGGTGATTTAGCGATGCTACAGAAACTCAGAACCATTTTGCTTTGTAACTGGCTGGTGCTGAAAAATGGAAACCCTGGCATGCTTTGGTATATATGACCGAATGGAGGTGCCTCACAATCTTCTATCTGCACTCACAGAGTACTACATGGTACTTGCAAACTAGTGGAGGAGTGATTTAGTGATGCTGCAGAAACTGAGGAGCAATCTGTTGTGTCGTTGGCTCACGTTGATTAATGGTAAAATTGCTAAAATTGTTCATGCTGTCAACTGCATTGTAGATTAGAGTATATCGTCCCATATCAACGACGTCTTTCCAATCCCATCCATCCACTGGTACCCAGTTGATAAACCTACAACTCTTGAGTGACACCACTTGGTTGAGATGTAGAGAGCCTTGTCCTTGCCAGAACACTGTGTAACTGCTACTTTTTGCTGTGGAGCATGGGATTAAATGTAGACGTCATCATCATTTCCAGACATGTGTTTCAAAGTGTTCCTCAGTGCTGCAGACTCGTTCAGTTTCCATATGCTGCGAAGAAATTGACATTTCTTTCTTTTAACAATAAGTAAACAGTACCTCCTTTTACTTCTATTGCCCCGCACGTGTTGTGAACAGCATCTTTTGGCGATGGTCAGAACCAGGACAGTAGTCATATATGTGACCACAAAATGAAGAAAGAATGCTCTTTGAAGCCTAAGACCGTGACATCCACAACCCTGGTGCTATGGAGGTTGAGGCGAACTGTAGAGGGAATCACCTTCGGATAGCTGTTGGAAACGCTCTACAATGGCACAAACTCTTCCAGTTTCCATATGTACCATGTCTTCCACTTTTCTCTCAATGAGAAACAGCCCCTTTGTGTTTTATTTGTACTAACCTGTGTGTTGTGGGAGCTGCATCGTTTACACCATACAGTGCTCAGCTTTCTGTGAGAGATAGTGGATCGAAACATGTTAACAGTGGATCAGCACATGACACAGACATCGAAGTCATGGTAGAAGAACAAAGTGTATGGCGGTGTACAAAGCTCTGGTTGTACACTGCCTGGATGTGTTACAGCCAAAAACCAATGTAATAAACTCTTTATGGAGGAACAACAAAGGGACTGAGACTGATACTGTGTTGGCTATGCTCTTCCTCCAGTATGGGCGACAAAATTTTACACATGCCTCTGCAAGCAACTTCAATGACTGGCCACCTGCTCCAATGGAGTGATAAGTGTATATGTAATATGCTCAATGTCACCATGCATATAACATTTGTTTTCCGATATATCAGAAGAGATATATCGGTAAAATGTTATAAGAAGTTCCATTACAAGGAGGGATATAAGTGGTTAAATTTTGAATGCAGAGAGTTCTCTCAAAACTACACCAATTTTAGTGATAAAACTAGCAGAAATCGGTTGTTACTATTCTGATGAAGCCCTGACCATTTTTATTATAATAGTACAATTTCGTGTTTAAAAATAGGTGTTACCACAAATCTCATGTTATTTTATAGTTCATAACCTCTAATTATAAACTAGACACCACTTCAATTGTAGCCCGTTGTGTAACCTAGAAATGACTGTGTTTTCCGACATGTGAGTAGATTGCATGAAACACGTTGTGACGATCAAATTGTTTACAATGCCAGAACACAAGGATCTGCTCCTATTGCAAATGATTGTCCTCTGTATGATAGAAACTTTACAGAAAAGTCGGTATAGGGGAGTGTCAAATGTAAGCACGCAGATGGTAATTGCTTTTGATTATCAAAAGAGAAAGATATGCTAAAATCTTATAAGTAATTGTATTACAAGTCAGTCTGTCTCGATATGTTTCATAATGCCAATGTAATGCTATATCACACTGGTAGAAAGGGGCCTATCATAGTGTACAAAACAGCAACATCCTCTTTAATTGTTGTCGAAGTTAAAACGAATCTGATATTTCCGACATGTGACCGATTGGCCTGAAGGGTTGTATTATGTAATATTATTTCACGAGTATGAAATATTTGTAATGCATATGTGCATGAGAGTGTATTTGCAGACAATGATATCGCGAGAAATGCACTTAGGTCATGTAATTTGCCCACCAGGCTTAAAGAAACTACTTATCATAGATGTTTTTCTTGTTTTGAGTTTAACGTTTTGCTTATTCTTCACTCTGATGAGGGTGTCGAATTAATGAGGACATTCTGCAGTGGTCGTTAGTTTTACTAGCAAGGTTTATTTCGCGATTTTGTGCAGGGTGGACACGTATAAAATGCTGCAGACTGGTCATCTGTAATAGGCGGCGGTGCTGTAATTGTCTTTCATTTCATTGGATGTCATGAAATAGTGAGAATCAAATTGGATCCTGCAGTCGAACATCAAAACTATACTGATTATCTCATAAAGCTGAAAGAAAATGGACTGAACCTAATTTCGTGGAGCCCGCATCTCGTGGTCGTGCGGTAGCGTTCTCGCTTCCCGCGTCCGGGTTCCCGGGTTCGATTCCCGGCTGGGTCAGGGGTTTTCTCTGTCTCGTGATGGCTGAGTGCTGTGTGTTGTCCTTAGGTTAGTTAGGTTTAAGTAGTTCTAAGTTCCAGGGGACTGATGACCATAGATGTTAAGTCCCATAGTGCTCAGAGCCATTTTTTTTTAAGTTCGTGGAATGAGGCTATTTATTATTGTTATGATTGCGTCCTATTTAATAAATTCTTGAGTGTATGGGATACGTTAACATTAAATATAATTGTTACAGCGAAGTTCTTTCATATTAAGAATAGCAGGCACTGGCAGGGGCGGTATGGGAATGGTCCAGTGTGTGTGATCGCCAACGCAGCTGCACCCTGACCAGCGGGTACCGTGTGGGATGTGGCAGTGCCGTTACGTGTTAGACGAACAAACAAGGTGCACTAGTGGCAGACGTCATTTACCTCATATTGTTTACTTGGTTTTACATCATTTTGTTTTGGCGGAGGGATGATGCTTGGACCGTCATTTAAAGATGGGCAGGGCGCCACTCGTCCTACACTAGAAGGGTGGTAGGCCACAGAAAAATGTGAGGCCCGAAGTAGTAGTTGTCCATTTGAAAAGGCCTGTGTCTTCATCATAGGCCGAGGAGAGAGGGAGAGAGAGAGGGAGGGTGAGAGATGAGGGGAGGTAGGAGCGCCTATAATTTCGCTAGTTCCTGGCCAACTGAAGCCTCCTCTGCAGTCCTTTCAGACGTCGATTTTCCGCAGTACATGTGTTGAATTGTGTCTCATTGATCACGAGTATTGGTCTTTTTTTCAGTCAATGTGTAATCAGAACAGTGAAGGATCTACCAACCGTTGTGGCAGCTTGTGCTGGATTCGATTACCTGGGCGGCAGCATGATTGACGAATAGGCAATGTGGCGAACTCTGACATTAAATAGCGATAGACAGTCCTGAGCTGTAATGTTACAAGTAATACACTCATTAAACTCCTCTCTGTTCAACACCAGAATCTCATCAGTTAAACAGGTTTTCCCCAGAAATAAAATAGTACTTTCAACTCCAGCCTTTTTTTTCTGCCCTCTTGTAGGTGAAGCGTGGAGCCTGACTGTCTCCCAATAGTTTCGAGTGGTATTGTGAAATTTTTCCTCGGCAGGATAGAACCAGTTGTAGGATATCGTCAATTTTTGAGCTGTACTGAGGTTTTAGGCACTCCTTCTGTAGCACTATGCATATAGTTGTGTAATTAGGACCTATCTTCTACATCTGGATAGTTACCATGTGTTGTGGGGTGCACTTGGGCTATCCATCCAGGAGGACAAAGGTTTGAGCGCCGAAAAGGGTATCGACACTTTTAATTTCCCATCAATTGCCAGTTGAGGGGCGAGGGGGGGGGAGGTGGTGGT
The DNA here is from genome assembly GCF_023897955.1 of Schistocerca gregaria. Classification (NCBI taxonomy): domain Eukaryota; kingdom Metazoa; phylum Arthropoda; class Insecta; order Orthoptera; family Acrididae; genus Schistocerca; species Schistocerca gregaria. Next base: position 438,342,729 of record NC_064920.1, read on the forward strand.
GGTAAGGGGAGACGCAGTTTAGTTCTGCGACAAATAAATTCCAACCAAAATTATAATTGAAACGCCCACCTAAATTCGAAATTGCAGTTGAAATTCTAAATTCCCACCGATATATTAGGTGGAGGGAGAGGGAGGGGTTGGAAAGAAGAGGAAACCCATGGGAAGGCTGAGAAAAACACATGGCATTATCTGGGGTGGGGGTGGGTGGGGGCTGGGAGTGGGGGATAATCGACTGATAAATTTAATTAATTTGCACATCACTTTGATATAAAAAAGCTCCCTGGAAGTCTCAGTACCCTCTTTCTGATGTGGAACCTGACCACAGAATATTGGTAATGAGCTGTAGACTAAAACTGGAGAAATTGGGAAAGGGTGCGAAATTAAGAAGTTGGGACCTGGGTGAGTTTAAAGAACCAGAGGTAGCTGAGAGTTTCAGAGAAAGAATTATGTAGCAGTTGACTGTAATGGGGGACATGACTACAATAGAAGACGAGTGGGTGGCTTTGAGGGATCAAATAGTGAAGACAGCAGGGGATCAAGTAGGTAAAAAGGCAGGGTCTAGTAGAAATTCGTGGATAATACAAAGGATATTGAATTTAAATACCGAAAGAAGAAAATATAAAAATACAGCAAGTGAAGCAGGCGAAAGGGAATAAAAACTTTTATAAAATCGTTTTGACAGGAAGGGCAAAATGGCTAAACAGGAATGGCTGCAGGACGAATATAAGACTTCACAATCACATTTCACTAGGCGAAGTTAGACACCACTTGCAGGTAAATTGAAGAGGCCTTTAAAGGTAACAGAAGCATCTGTATGAATATCAAGATCTCCGATGAAAACCAATTCTAAGCAAAGAAGGGAGAACTGATAGGTGGAAGGAGAATATAGAGGGTCTATACCAGGGGTAAAACCAATTCTAAGCAAAGAAGGGAAAGCTGAAAGGTGGAAGGAGTATACAGAGGGTCTATACAAGGGGATATGTTCCTGAAGAGAACGGAGGTGGACGTAGAAGAAGATTAGCCGGGAGATACGATACTACGAGAAAAAGTTGACAGACTCTGAATGGTTTAAGTCGAAATAAGGCAGCGTGAGTTGAGCTATTGGTAGCCTTGGGAGAGCCAGCCATGACAAAACTCTTCTATCTACTGTGCAAGATGTATGAACAGGCTAAATACCCTCAAACGTAAAGAGGAATGTAATAATTGATTTTCCAAAGAAAGCAGTTGTAGACTGGTGTGATATTAACCGAACTATCACATTAATAAGTCATAGCTGCGAAATATAAACACGAATTCTTTACAGATGTGGTTGTTGTGGTCTTCAGTCCTGAGACTGGTTTGATGCAGCTCTCCATGCCACTCTATTCTGTGCAAGCCTCTTCATCTCCCACTACCCACTGCAACCTACATCCTTCTGAATCTGCGTAGTGTAGTCGTCTCTTGGTCTCCCTCTACAATTTTTACCCTCCACGCTGCCCTCCAATACTAAATTGGTGATCCCTTGATGCCTCAGAACATGTCCTACCAACCGATCCCTTCTTCTGGTCAAGTTGTGCCACAAACTTCTCTTCTCTCCAATCCTATTCAATACTTCCTCATTAGTTATGTGATCCACCCATCTAATCTTCAGCATTCTTCTGTAGCACCACATTTCGAAAGCTTCAATTCTTTTCTTGTCTAAGCTATTTATCGTCCATGTTTCACATACATACATGACTACACTCCATACAAATACTTTCAGAAACGACTTCCTGACATTTAAATCTTTACTCGATGTTAACAAATTTTTCTTCTTCAGAAACACTTTCATTGCCATTACCAGTCTACATTTTATACCCTCTCTTCTTCGACCATCATCAGTTACTTTGCTCCCCAAATAGCAAAACTCCTTTACTACTTTAAGTGTCTCACTTCATAATCTAATTCCCTCAGCATCACCCGACTTAATTCCGTTATCCTCGTTTTGCTTTTATTGATGTTCATCTTTTATCCTCCTTTCAAGCCACTGTCCATTCCGTTCAACTGCTCTTCCAAGTCCTTTGCTGTCTCTGACAGAATTACAATGTCATCGGTAAACCTCAAAGTTTTTATTTCTTCTCCATGGATTTTAATACCTACTCCGAACTTTTCTTTTGTTTCCTTCACTGCTTGCTCAATATACAGATTGAATAACATCGGGGAGAGGCTACAACCCCGTCTCACTCCCTTCCCAACCAATGCTTCCCTTTCATGAACCTCGACTCTTATAACTGCCATCTGGTTTCTGTACAAACTGTAAATAGCCTTTCGCTCCCTGTATTTTACCCATGACACCTTCAGAATTTGAAAGAGAGTATTCAACTCAACATTGTCAAAAGCTTTCTGTAAGTCTACAAATGCTAGAAATGTAGGTTCGCCTTTCCTTTATCTATTTTCTAGCATAAGTAGTAGGGTCAGTATTGCCTCACGTGTTCCAACATTTCTGCGGAATCCAAAGTGATCTTCGCCGAGGTCGGCTTCTACCAGTTTTTCCATTCGTCTGTAAAGGATGCGTGTTAGTATTTTGCAGCTGTGACTTATTAAACTGATAGTTCGGTAATTTTCACATCTGTCAGCACCTGCTTTCTTTGGGATTGGAATTATTATATTCTTTTTGAAGTCTGAGGGTATTTCACCTGTCTCATACATCTTGCTCACCAGATGGTAGAGTTTTGTCAGGACTGGTTCTCCTAAGGCCGTCAGTAGTTCCAATGGAATGTTGTCTACTCTGGGGGCCTTGTTTCGACTCAGGTCTTTCAGTGCTCTGTCAAACTCTTCACGCAGTATCGTATCTCCAATTTCATCTTCATCTACATCCTCTTCCATTTCCATAATATTGTCCTCAAGTACATCGCCCTTGTATGGACCCTCTATATAGTCCTTCCACCTTTCTGCTTTTCCTTCTTTGCTTAGAACTGTGTTTCCATCGGAGCTCTTGATGTTCATACAAGTGGTTCTATTATCTCCAAAGGTCTCTTTAATTTTCCTGTAGGCAGTATCTATCTTACCCCCAGTGAGATAAGCCTCTACATCCTTACATTTGTCCTCTAGCCATCTCTGCTTAGCTAGACTTCCGGTCAATCTCATTTTTGAGACGTCTGTATTCCTTTTTACCTGCTTCATTTACTGCATTTTTATATTTTCTCCTTTCATCAGTTAAATTCAATATTTCTTCTGTTACCCAAGGATTTCTACTAACGATCGTCTTTTTACCTACTTGATCCTCTGCTGCCTTCACTACTTCCTCTCTCAAAGCTACCCATTCTTCTTCTACTGTATTTCTTTCCCCCATTCCTATCAATTGCTCCCTTATGCTCTCCCTGAAACTCTGTACAACCTCTGGTTCTTTCAGTTTATCCAGGTCCCATCTCCGTAAATTTCCACCTTTTTGCAGTTTCTTTAGTTTTAATCTACAGGTTAGATTGTGGTCAGAGTTCACATCTGCCCCTGGAAATGTCTTACAATTTAAAACGTGGTTTCTAAATCTCTGTCTTACCATTATATAATCTATCTCAAACCTGTCGGTATCTCCAGGCTTCTTCCATGTATACAGCCTTCTTTTATGATTCTTGAAGCAAGTGTTACCTATGATTAAATTGTGCTCTGTGCAAAATTCTACCAGGCGGCTTCCTCTTTCATTTCTTTGCCCCAATCCATATTCACCTACTATGTTTCCCTTTTCCTACTACCGAATTCCAGTCACCAATGGCTATTAAATTTTCGTCTCCCTTCACTATCTGTATAATTTCTTTTATTTGATCATACATTGCTTCAATTTCTTCGTCATCTGCAGAGCTAGTTGGCATATAAACTTGTACTACTGTAGTAGGTGTGGGCTTCGTATCTATCTTGGCCACAATAATGCGTTCACTATGCTGTTTGTTGTAGCTTACCCGCATTCCTATTTTCCTATTCATTATTAAACCTACTCCTGCATTACCCCTATTTGATTTTGTGTTTATAACCCTGTAGTCACCTGACCAGAAGTCTTGTTGCTCCTGCCACCGAACTTCACTAATTCCCACTATATCTAACTTTAACCTATCCATTTCCCTTTTTAAATTTTCTAACCTGCCTCCCGATTAAGGGATCTGACATTCCACGCTCCGATCCGTAGAATGTCAGTTTTCTTTCTCCCGATAACGACATCCTCTTGAGTAGTCCCCGCCCGGAGATCCGAATGGGGGACTATTTTACCTCCGGAATATTTTACCCAAGAGGACGCCATCATCATTTAATCATACAGTAAAGCTGCATGCCCTCGGGAAAAATTACGGCCGTAGTTTCCCCTTGCTTTCAGCCGTCCGCAGTACCAGCATAGCAAGGCCGTTTTGGTTATTGTTACAAGGCCAGATCAGTCAATCATCCAGACTGTTGGTCCTGCATCTACTGAAAAGGCTAATGCCCCTCTTCAGGAACCACACGTTTGTCTGGCCTCTCAACAGATACCCCTCCGTTGTGGTTGAACCCACGGTACGGCTATCTGTATCGCTGAGGCACGCAAGCCTCCCCACCAACGGCAAGGTCCATGGATCATGGGGGGAGGATTCTTTACAGAAGAATGGAAAAACTGGTAGAAGGCGAACTTGGGGAAGGTCAGTTTGGATTTGGGAGAAATGTTGGAACATGCTATGCAATACCGACCCTAGGACTTACCTTACAAAATAGGTTAAGGAAAAGCAAACCTAGAAGTACGTTCTGCCCTTTGTAGACTTGAAGAAGACTTTTGACAATACTGACTGGAATAATGTCTTGGAAATTCAGAATGTAGCAGGGACAAAATACCGAAATGAAAGGCTATTTACAACTTGTACAAGCTAGGGGGCAGTTATAAAAGTCGAGGGCACGAAAGAGAAGCATTGGTTGAGGAGGGACAAAGAGAGGGTTGTAGCTTATCCCCTATGTTATTACATCTGTGCATTGAACAAGCAGTACAGGAAACCAAAGAAAAATACGAGTCGGAATTAAAACTGAGAGAAAGGGAACAAAAATCTTCAGATTGGCCGATGACATTGTAATTCTCTCATATACAGCATAAGACTTGGAAGAGCAGTTGAACGGAATGGACATTGTCTTCAAAATAGGATATAAAATAAATATCAACAAAAGCAACGTAGAGAATTCAATCAGTTGATTCTGAGGGACTTGATTTGTAAACCAGATACTTTCAGTAGCAGATGAATTTTTCTATTTGGGATTCAAAATTAGTGATGATGGCCGGAGAGGATATAAAATATAGATTGACAATGACAAAGAAGCCTTTCTGAAGAAGAGAAATTTGTTAACATCGTATATAAATGTAATTGTCAGAAAGTGTTTTCTGAAGGTATGTGTCTGTAGACATGCGTGGTAATGAAACTTGCACGATAAACAGTTTAGACAAGAAGAGGATAGAAGGTTTCGAAATTTGATGCTACAAAAGAATGTTGAAGATTAGATGGGTAGACCACTTAACTATTGAGAAGGCGCTGAACAGAATTGGAGAGACAACAAATTTGTGGCACAACTTGACCAAAAGAAGTGATCAGTTGATAGGATACATTCTGAGAGATCAAGGGATTACCAGTTTTGTATTGGAGGGAAGTGTGGTGGGTCGGAATCGGTGACCAAGAGACGAATACAGTCAATAGATTAAGAAGCATGTAAGTCAGTAGTTACTCGGAGATGAAGAGGTTCTCAAAGAATAGAATAGCATGCAGAACTGCATCAAACTAGTCATCAAACTGAAGAGGGCAACAGTAACAATGGCGGCTGGAGGTATTCAATGATGAACACAGCATGAGAGAACGGAGCGCAATTTAAATGCTTAGTCGGCGAGTAATTCACAACACAGAACTACAGCACTAGTGATAATACAAAGCAGAGTAATGGCAACGACAAAGTCAACCTTGTGCTATAAGTAAAATAATAGTTGAAGTAGACATGTTGTCAGAAAGTAACCCAAGGAATTTAGAGAAGTAAGAAAGAAACGGCAGATGAAATATTAGCGTTTCTGCAAGTTAAGTCAATAGAATGTGGGGTGACGTATATGCTCGACTGTGCACACAACATACACGAGGAAAACAATGGTGACGACACTTGCTTAAGAAGTGAAAGCGGTACTGAAAAAGGTGTTGAGCCATGTAGTTCATCATTCTTGTCGGACAGGGACCAACAAATACTCCCCTCTCCAATGACACTTAGAAAAGGTCAATCATTGAAGAATCAGTTACTAAACATATTTATGTAGATGGAAGATCAGCAGCAGCATAGAAAAAAAACTATGAGATTTCGAATAAGTTCGTAACACTATGAACGTGTAGCGTATAAGAAAAACTACGCATATTCAGGAGGTGAGAAGGCACACTAGTTACAAAGACTTGTGTTTTAACGATGCTCGACGCAATTTATAGGATGTGTATGGTAGTGATGCACGTCAGATTGTGCGTTACATAGACTACACCGATGTCAAGGGAACCAGTGGATGGTTACATAACTTAAAGCAGTGCTAGAAAATTTGAAGACGTAAGATAACGACATTTCAAACAAACATGACGATGCACAGTAAACTGCGGAATCGGCACGAAAATTTGCGGATGAGATAAAGTTACTTATTCCATGTTCTGCAAAGAATTTGTTTTCAACTCCGAGTAATCTGGATCTGAAAAAGAGATGCACATGAAAGGAACCGTGGAAGTAAGAGATACCGCGAGAGTAGTAACAAACTCAGCTAACATCAAGGCCTTAGCGCATTTAGCTGAGTTGGCAGCGTGCTTAATTGTTATACCGGGAGGCGCAGATTCAGTTCCCTGGTGGATTGGAGATTTTCTCCGCTCAGGGGCTAGGTGTTTGTGTCTTCTTCAACATCATCATCATTACATCCTCATCGACGAGCAAGTTGCCGAAGTGGCGTCATCTCAAAAGACTTGTACAAGGCGATCAGGTCTACCCGCCGGGAGACCCCTTCGCCACACGACATTTAATTTCATTTTCAAGATACAATTACGCCGACTGTTAATCTGGATGATAAATTGGCTGTAAAGTTATTTATTGCGCTGCGAGAAGTTGGAGGTACTCAACCTCCTCCGACTGTTTCTCGTGTGCGTTATGTTACATCTCAGCAAGCAAGAGTGCGAAAACGGGCGTTAGAGAACGAAAACTACGATATGAGCGCTGCTTTTGTCCAATAGCTGGCCGAAATAACTTACTTTTGCTTGATTCTTGTTCTACGTATAAAAATCACACAGCTTAAAGAGCAAATTATCCCTCCTGTGAAGTATCTGATATGGCAGTTCATACCACCTACCACCTGGAACCACCGGATAAATTGTGTCACTGGATGTTTGCTTTCTTTTCTGTGCATATAAAACATATTGTTGCAGTGTCTGCAGGAACACCTTAAAGGAAAGTCTGTTTCACGACAAGCTCATCGACAGACTGTTTTGGTTTCACCTGCATGCTACCACATTATTTCTCATCACCCCGTTGTACGAAAATGTTTCTGTATGCTTTCTTTAAGAATGGATACCTACCTGAACGTCCTGCACGGATTGTAGTTTCTGATGGACATGGGGAGTTATTAGCAGTTAATATTGTTCTTGTCATACGAGTCAAAACAAAACTTTCAATCTACCCTTACTAAATACTGAAATTGCTACCTCACATTCAAGGGGATCCTTGATTACGTTTTTATATGGAGGGTCGTTCATATAATCGCAAGAGCGCACTACCAACAAAAACGTGTGTCTTGCAATCCCTGTTATTGTGTTTCCATTTATACATTAAGTGCCCATAAAGAATATCGATTAGTTAGAGGTAAATATGAGTTTCGTTTCGTTTCGTTTCGTGGTAATGCTTCACATAATACAGTATCTGACCGCGTTTGGCATAACTCGATAAAAGTCTTAGTTTGAATGAAACCACCTATAGTTCAATGAACGAGACAAATGGCACACTGTTGATTCCACAGTTTGCAGCTCTCTCAAATGTCACCATCAAACTTTGCCGGCGTTTGAGGAGAAGTGGTGGTGGAGTTATTCACTAGTTGATGCCCACTATCTGGACAGTTTCTCGTCCCAGCTGCGTCATGCGTCGATTACACCACTGCTGCCGTCCCCCTGGCCCGGCATGCCTGCTCGTGTCAAAGGACGCTTCCGGAGGTTTCCCGTCTGTATATACTATGCAGCGCTGACGGCCAATTCGGAACTTTGGTGAGATCTAATTGAGAAGCCATCTCTTCACAGAAACCATTTATAGCGTGTCTGCTCAGTCCAAACTCGCTGAGATCAAAGTTTTAATTTTTTTTCGAATATTCCCATGTTTTTCACGTTTCCAGTGAAGAGGTGACTTAAGTTTTGATTGATTATGTTGAAGCCCTGTGCAAAAAATAAGAAATAGATTAATTTATTCCTTATATCCCCTCTAAAAATTCCCGTTTACCACATTCTTGTCGTCCAGCGTGGGGCCGCATGCATATCACTTTTGAATTTAATACAGTAGGATATTGCCACAACATGACACAAACATGACTCCGCACAGTAAACACATAGTTACAGTCACATACAACTAACAGATAAATTTCTAAAAAAATTACATTTTTATATGAGTGATCGTTTACATAGGAATGGTCAAAATTCAGCTATGTCATTTTAAGCAAAAGCTTCATATCGACGCATACCCTATCCGAATGGTTTCCAGGACGGAACACTTTAATGTACACCGTTATTTATTTTCTGTATAATTCAGTACAGTGTCAGGTTCACTCACGTGCTTATATATAACAGATAGTAAACACTACAACACGCGTTTTACAAATTATCATTTGAAAAATACTAATTTTTGACACAAACATAGTTAACTTTTGCAAAATACATATTTTCGCACAGACACAGTTGACTGATGCTTCACTCTCATGCAATCTCAAACCCTCGCACTGCTTCACCCACAACACATTACGGATAACGCCTCAGTTCAACTGGCTAGTTAAATGGTGGAAAGACATCCCTAGCAAATAGATTCACAGCAACGAGGTAGGTTGAGCTAGAATAAAACTTCAAAAATGCTGCCTGAAGAAAACGCAAACGTGCTTGTCACTACTCGAAAAATAAATGTAGATTATATCTGTTCTAGCTCCGAAACCATTCGTAATAGCGCATGTTTCCATTTGTAATTTTCTGCTTCAAATGAGCAATCGTGTCATATCCCTGAATGTTTTTGCCATTCCCCTTGGGACGCACTGTATGTGGTGTTCGAAGGGGCCATTGTATATTGAGGAACAAAACATTTACCGGGTAGGTGGCTGAAAAATCATTCTGGTTTATCCCGTTAACTTCTTTCTTTCACTAGTTATTAATAGTCATAAGAAAGTGAGCTCCAAAATGTTGGACTTTAGTTTTCTGTTTTGCGGAAAAGAAACATAAAAACTTGAGTCTTCATGTACGCTTCTCTACGTTGCAATTCGGCTATTTTAATTATACGGCCATCGTCAGGTAAAAATACGACGAGTATCCACAAGTGATACACTGTCGAGAAGATTGTCAAATCAACCTCGGGTCTACATATATCAAAGCACGCACAAAGATTCTGAAACTGCAACAAGTATGACCCCCAGGAAACTACATTTGCTGTCATCTCTTTCATGACGGTGACGTCAGTTCAAACGTTTCTCCAGAAAGATGCACTTTCTGTTGAAACAACGTTCTGAATCATCGAACTTACCATACATTGGTGACGTTGCAAACTCCATACTGTTGATACTGAACGTTTGACAAATTTGGTGCTGTATATTTTATCCATCGCAACTTGCGAAGCATCTTGTATGCTCGATTAAAGATTTTAATACAAGGTCAAATGGAATATATGTTAACTTTTCACAAAAACAATATAGCTATATGTACGTTTCTTTTGATACAAATGCCAGCTGCGGTGGCCGTGCGGTTCTGGCGCTGCAGTCCGGAACCGCGGGGTTGCTACGGTCGCAGGTTCGAGTCCTGCCTCGGGCATGGGTGTGTGTGATGTCCTTAGGTTAGATAGGTTTAAGTAGTTATAAGTTCTAGGGGACTTATGACCTAAGATGTTGAGTCCCATACTGCTCAGTGCTATTTGAACCATTTTTTGATACAAATGCTATATGTGTGTTTGGTGTGTTGTATGAATTTCCAAATGTAAAAGTCATTGTAGAAATCACTTTTGAATAAACATGCTGTGGCGTAGTACGATAACGTCACGTTTCATACGATAATGTTACATTTGATGTGACGATAGTTGAAAGGTGGAACTCGATCAGAGAGGTGGGTATTGGTCATTGTTGCCATGTCGGAAGTTGACATGCGGAAAGTTCGAGCTAATATACCTACTTTAAGCCAAATCTCGACAGCAAACTGCAGAGCGAAATGCAAACTGGGGACCCTTTTGTAAAACACGTATACTGAAACAGTTCCCCTAAAATTATCGCAAAACCAAGGAAGAATCGTCCAAAGATTCCTCAAGTCGTAATTGTTGTAATGAGTCATTCAGTTCATAAGAAGAATAAATGGGTTCTGAAGTTTCAGTCGAGAAGAGAGCCTGATAACAGAAGAAGCGGAAGAGAGAAGAGGAACCGAAAATCTATAAAGAACGTCGACGCAGAGAACAACGAAATAACCGAAGAATCCAAGACATAGAATGAGCAATTATTGTACATGTTTCATCATTGAAACAAGAGTGTAATGCGAACTGGCAGTGACTTAGTACATTGTAGACAGCAGCATTTCTTTAGACAAAGGGTAGTAGTGGGACAATGGACTACAATGGAGATGCATACGGCACAAAAGACAGTGACTGTCAAGCTAACATTATTCCAGCGAAAAGAGACCTGGAGCACTGTAGTGTCTGTTAAAACCACTTAAGCTATGAGCCATATCAAACACTGACCTGTAAATGGAACGCTATACAACTCAAATACCATTAAGTGACCGTCCATTGTTGAGATGTGAAATCTGTGTGCTCGCAACGTAAGCCAGATAATTTCCTTCTCACTTCATAGCTCATCTGAATAGTTTTATAGTTTTATGTCATAATATCATGTCTCTCGAGCAGATGTTTCGAGAAAAGAAAAATGTTCTTACAAGTTTCAGTCACAGATGAGAAAGAGAAAATCTTTGGATGAAATGATAATTAAATGGACACCCTAGCTGCAAACAGGCGTTGATGTACTTCATCAGGGACATGTTGAAAATGTGTGTCCCGACCGGAACTCGAACCCGGGATCCCCTGCTTAAATGGCAGGTGCTCTGTCCATCTGAGCCACCGAGGGCACAGAGGATAGCGCGACTGTAGGGACTTATCCCTTGCACGCTCCCCGTGAGACCCGCTATCCCATGTGACTGTGAAAATGATAGTTCATGAGATTCAAGTTAGAACTGGTGCAGGTCATTACATTATCTGTAACAAGCTGAAGTACCGTAAAACACGTGCAAGATGGGTCCCAAAGGAGTTGACGATGCTAATCTAGGAAACCAGGTTGACAGTGTGCACAGAGCTAAAGGAACGTTATGAAGGAGAAGATGAGCACATCCTCAACAAAATTTTAACTTGTGATTAGACTTTGGTTCAGAATCAAAAAGACAAAGCATGGAGTGGAATCACACCAACTGATCAGTCAAGAAAACATTAAAAACCCAATAATCAGCAGGAAAAGTCCTGTTGACGGTGTTTTGGGATGCTGAAGGTCCAGTTTTTGTTATTGTCTCTAAGATCAGCGCACAATGAACAGCCACTACTACTCAGATTTGCTTTTAAACAAGGTGAAGCCAGCCATGAGAGAGACGACATGGATCTCAGAGGAGAGGTGTGATTTTCCAGCAAGACTACGCACGTCATCATATTGCTCAACTAATCGATGAAACCATCGACAAAATCGGATGGGAAATACTGCCTCATCTTCCTTACGGTCCTGATTTAGTACCTAGTGATATACATTTGTCTGGTGCGCTGGAGGAGGCTTTACGTGGGAAAGGGTTACAGGACAACGAGCACGTTAAAAAGTTTCTGAGAAATTGTCTCAAACATCAAGATTAAGAGTTCTTTGCAACCGGAATAAAAACGCTTATAGCTCGTTGGAACAAGTGCATAAATGTTCAAGGGGATTATGTTAAAAAGGAGAAAGAGTACTGTTTTGTAAAAATAGACGCTTTTTTCTCCATACCAATCCGTCTCTTTAATTGTTGAATGACACTCGTATGCACACACACACACACACACACACACACTGAATTATTCGTACATAAACGGATACATATACACTCCTGGAAATGGAAAAAGAACACATTGACACCGATGTGTCAGACCCACCATACTTGCTCCGGACACTGCGAGAGAGCTGTACAAGCAATGATCACACGCACGGCACAGCGGACACACCAGGAACCGCGGTGTTGGCCGTCGAATGGCGCTAGCTGCGCAGCATTTGTGCACCGCCGCCGTCAGTGTCAGCCAGTTTGCCGTGGCATACGGAGCTCCATCGCAGTCTTTAACACTGGTAGCATGCCGCGACATCGTGGACGTGAACCGTATGTGCAGTTGACGGACTTTGAGCGAGGGCGTATAGTGGGCATGCGGGAGGCCGGGTGGACGTACCGCCGAATTGCTCAACATGTGGGGCGTGAGGTCTCCACAGTACATCGATGTTGTCGCCAGTGGTCGGCGGAAGGTGCACGTGCCCGTCGACCTGGGACCGGACCGCAGCGACCTACGGATGCACACCAAGACCGTAGGATCCTACGCAGTGTCGTAGGGGACCGCACCGCCACTTCCCAGCAAATTAGGGACACATTTGCTCCTGGGGTATCGGCGAGAACCATTCGCAACCGTCTCCATGAAGCTGGGCTACGGTCCCTCACACCGTTAGGCCGTCTTCCGCTCACGCCCCAACATCGTGCAGCCCGCCTCCAGTGGTGTCGCGACAGGCGTGAATGGAGCGACGAATGGAGACGTGTCGTCTTCAGCGATGAGAGTCGCTTCTGCCTTGGTGCCAATGATGGTCGTATGCGTGTTTGGCGCCGTGCAGGTGAGAGCCACAATCAGGACTGCATACGACCGAGGGACACAGAGCCAACACCCGGCATCATGGTGTGGGGAGCGATCACCTACACTGGCCGTACACCTCTGGTGATCGTCGAGGGGACACTGAATAGTGCACGGTACATCCAAACCGTCATCGAACCCATCGTTCTACCATTCCTAGACCGGCAAGGGAACTTCCTGTTCCAACAGGACAATGCACGTCCGCATGTATCCCGTGCCATCCAACGTGCTCTAGAAGGTGTAAGTCAACTACCCTGGCCAGCAAGATCTTCGGATCTGTCCCCGATTGAGCATGTTTGGGACTGGATGAAGCGTCGTCTTACGCCGTCTGCACGTCCAGCACGAACGCTGGTCCAACTGAGGCGCCAGGTGGAAATGGCATGGCAAGCCGTTCCACAGGACTACATCCAGCATCTCTACGATCGTCTCCATTGGAGAATAGCAGCCTGCATTGCTGCGAAAGGTGGATATACACTGTACTAGTGCCGACATTGTGCATGCTCTGTTGCCTGTGTCTATGTGCCTGTGGTTCTGTCAGTGTGATCATGTGATGTATCTGACCCCAGGAATGTGTCAATAAAGTTTCCCCTTCCTGGTACAATGAATTCACGGTGTTCTTATTTCAGTTTCCAGGAGCGTATTAAAATGTACGATCCTTGCTCAGTCAATCACAGTTTCAGTCATACATTTTTAATATTGTAAATAACAAATTGAAATTTAAAATTGCACCAAATGTACATAAAAACAGTATTTTAAAAATAATCACATAATTAGGGGACGGTATGATTACTCAAAAGATTTAACCAGCGCAGAATCTACTTTGAAAGCGAAAGTAAACACAGCAAACATGCTACCTAGCTGACCGGTATTACAGTCCCCCGAGATAATCCTGTGGTACAACAGCTTTTTATCTCCCTGCCTAATAAAAAAATAAGTAACTGATGATGACACTCCGATTATATTACAATCTATATTGAAATGGCCAGGTGGAGAGGAAATGCTGTTGTTTCAGCATCCCGCTCTTTCCGTTACTGATATGACACTTTGCGATGACATTGAATCGTGCAACATAATGTAATTCAATTACATTACTGTAGCAGCAAATTGTACAGAACCTATCTTTAGAGGTTCCACATGATATTGTATGGAACCCTATAACCTTCGTAATCCCGACTTTCACGCTCTGAAAATGGATTTTTCGCCCACCTATCAGTGTATTCCGAAGAGCATTACAAGTTGCTGAAGAGACATTTTAATTCCAAATTTTAAGAAAAAAGGTGAAAATATTAGTTATTAACATCTCGTCGACGTGAAGTTATTAGTGACGGAGTTCTGATAATATATTTTCCTGCTATTTACAAAAGCCTTCTGAAAATCCTTAAAAGTTGTTAAAAGAGAAAAAAAATGTTTCCTAACATTAAGAGAAAAGGAGGCATTGTTAGTGTTCAACAATCAGCCGATGATCAAGTCATTATTCTTGGTGAGTGAGCTTCGACTGGTTTGAAATAGAAGATATGGACAAAAACCTTGTCAGTTAGTTACATGTTCCATAATTCATTAGAACAATTTTTATTGAAATGATTTGTAAGGAGTCAAATTACAGAAGAAATGTATGCAATAAGTCTTAATATTAATGAACATATTAGGGCTATCAGTTATTTAAAAAATGTTGTTTATTGAATGGAAATAGCTGTTCAGAATAAATGGCTTCAGTTTAGATTTACTTTGCCATCAGCCAGACATTTTATGTTACTACGCAAAATGACTATAGATTTTTCTTGATGCATGCGATATTCAGTTCTTATCTGAGACACTGACAGCTTTGATAACTGATAATATAGGTCGTTGTTTTCTTCTAGTACTGTATGTATGGCTATCACTATCCTTCTCACTTTGCAACGCATTATTTAAAACGAAATTTAATGGCAAGTAAGTCTATTTTTAGGTGCTGTTGAAATGTCTAACTTCTTGAAAGAAACCCAGAAGATAACTGTGAGTGAATATTGATATTATTTATACTGCTTGTTTTTGTGTAATAAAAATTTTCTTTCCAAGGATTAAAGTGTTGTCACCTTCTTTCCACGCGTTGTGGTTCTTTAGTGGATATAGGAGAGAGGAACTGATACCGTTCTTGGACAGAGAATTCAGATGTTAATTTATTTTATACCTAATAAGAAATAGCAAAAGTAATATATAATTTTGTTGCTATAGTTGCAGCGTCAGTTGCTAGCAGTATATTTGAACGTTGAAATATATACACATACAAAGATTTACAATTCAGTCTTCAGTATAATGACAATTCCGTGGACGACGAGCCCTGACGCTATGGAAGTCTGCAAATGTCATGAATCAGCATAGGGGCAAAATGGGTTCTTTGATGTTTGAGTTAAGTATCAAGTCGCTGGAGATCCGGAGAGAGGATTCTTGTATATCGTTGGTAGTGGCGTAAGCTTTCGTGGCAGTGCGCTATGGGCCACAATCTTGAAAACGTGACCAAAAAGGAAAAAAGAAGTTTATGGATCGGAATTTTTTACCATCAGGTTGGCGGCAGCAATGCTGGGATGACTTAATGCGTGCTGTACGGACGACCACATGCTCATTTGTTCGGTTATATCTCAGGTCAAATACGGCAGTTCATTGTTAGGGTATGTGCAGCCTGCCAGGCTACAAAAACATTCTTCTTGTTGAAGACAGTTACTTCTGTTTTGTTCAAGTGAAGCCAATACTTTCAATATGGTGGGTATTCCAGGAGGTATGTATTAATGAAACTAACATTTATATCACTATTAAATCATCAATTACACATGTTTATTTTTCAATTAACGTACTACAGGAAAATGTAGAATTGTAAAATGTGCTTAAAAAATAGAGATAAGTTATGAATTCCAGGACATTCCGCTTCCTTTTGAGCTGTGTCCCCAAGTATACATTATTACCTTTGGTATAGGGTTAGCGTCTTTGATTTATAATCCAGGCAGCCCGTCGATGCTTAAATTTTGATTAATAGTCAGCAATGGCTGCCGAAGACTTTCGGCAGAAGAAGTCACCCTCATTCTGCCAACGACGTTGTCAAAGAGTGCGGAGGAGCTGATAGAGGTTGAAGGCTCTCTCTTGTCCTTGGGGTAGGAACTACACCTGAAGGTAGAACATTCAGCAATGATCAACGGCATGAGGATGCAGTAGACAATGGAAACCACTGCATGAAAGACCATATTTTATCCACAAGACACGTGACCTGTATCTGAAAAAATGTCATGATGACCTCTCCAAACACAAAAGATTCCGAAATAGTCCCTCATTCGTATCTCCGGGAGGGAATTGCGAGGAGGGAGGTGACCATGGGAATAAGACTGAATATTCAACGAAATTATAACGTTATATGGTCCAGAACGTGGAATGTCAGAAGCTTCAGCTTGGTAGGGAAACTAGAACGTCTGAAGTGGCAAATGCAAAGGCTCAGCCTAGATATATTGGTGGTCAGTGAATTTAAATGTTAAGAAGGCGAGGATTTCTAGTCACATACGTATAGGGTAATATCAACAGCAGCAAAAATGGTACAGCGGGAGTAGAATTCGTTACGAATAGGAAGGCAAGGCAGAGAGTGTGTTACTGTGAACAGTTCAGTTATAGAATCAGTGGAAAACCCAGCACCGAGAACGAATAGTTCAGATGTACATACACACGCCGAAAGCTGCAGATGAAGAGATAGAGGAAGTGTATGAGCATATTGAAAGGGTAATTCAGTTTGTAAACGGGGATGAAACTCTACACAGGAGAATATGGGCTTGGGACAAGGAATGAGAGAGGAGAAAGAGTAATTGAGTTCTGTAACAAGTTTCAGCTGGTAATAGCGAATACTCTGTTCAAGAACCACAAGAGTGGGGCGTGTGCTTGGAAAAGGCCGGGTGATAAGGAAAGATCTCAGTTAGAATACTTCTTGGTCAAACAGAGATTCCGAAATCAGATACTGGATTGTAAGGAGTATCCAGGAGCAGATATAGACTCAGATCACAATATAGCACTGATGAAGCGTAAGCTGAAGTTTAAGACATTAGTCAGGGAGAATAAATACGCAAAGAAGTGGGATACGGAAGTACTAAGGAATGATGAGATATGCTTGAAGTTCTCTAAGGCTACAGATGCAGCAATAAGTAATAGCTCAGTAGGCAGTACAGTTGAAGAGGAACGGAAATCTCTAAAAAGGGCATCACGGAAGTTGGAAAACAAACCATAGGTACAAATAGGGTAACTCCGAAGAAAACATTGGCTACATAAGAATTACTTCAATACGAAAATGTTCCGGGATACTCAGGAACAGAGACATACAAGTCCCAGAGGAATGAAATAAATAGGAAGTGCAGGGAAGATAAGACGAAATGGCTGCAGGTAAAATGTGAAGACGTCGAGAAAGAAATGATTGTCGGAAGGACAGACTCAACACACAGGAAAGTAAAAACAACATTCGTTGATATTAAAAGCAAGGCTGGTAACATTAAGAGTGCAATGGTAATTCCACTGTTAAATGCAGAGGAGACAGCGGACAAGTGGAAAGAATATATTGAGAGCCTGTATGTGGGGGAAGATTTGTCTGATGTGATAGAAGAAGACACAAGGGTCGATTTCTAAGATATGGGGGATCCAGTTATAGAATCTGAATTTAAAAGAGCTATGAAGGACTTACGATCAAATAAAGCAGAATGGATAAATAACAGCTCATCAGAATTTCAGAAATCATTGGGGAAAGTGCCAACAAAACGACTATTCACGTTGTGTGTAGTTTGTATGAGTCTGGCGACATACCATCTGACTTCCGGAAAAGCATCATCCACACAATCCCGAAGACGGCACGAGCTTAACAGCTCATGCATCCAAATTGCTTACAAGAATAATATAGAGGAGAATGGAAATGAAAAGTGAGGGTGCGCTAGATGACGATCAGTGTAGCTTTAGGAAAAGTAAAAGCATGTGACAAACAACTCTGAGGTTAATAATGGAAGGAAGACTCGAGAAAAATCAGGACATGTTCATAAGATTTGTCGACCTGGAGAAAGTGGTCGACAATTTTTTGGTGCAAGATGTTCAAAATTCTGAAAAAAGTAGGGGTAAGCTATAGGGACAGACGAGTCATACATAATATGTACAACAGCCCAGAAGGAATAATCGAAGTGGACGACTAAGAACGAAGTTCTCGTATTAAAAAGGGTGTAAGACAAGGGTGTAGTCTTTCGCCCCTACTGTTCAATCTATACATCGAGGAAGCAATGATGGAAATAAAAGAAATTTCCAGGAATGGAATTAAAATTCAATGTGAAAGGATATAAAATGATACAATTCGCTGATGACATTGCTATCATGTTTGAAAGTGAAGAAGAATTACGTGATCTGCTGAACGGAATGAACATTCTGAGTACACAATATGGATTGAGAGTAAATGGAAAAAAGACGAATGTAATGAGAAGTAGTAGAAATGAGAACAGCGAAAAACTTAACATAGGATTGATGGTAATGAAGTAGGTGAAGTTAAGGAATTCTGCTACCTAGCCAGAAAAACAACCGATGACGGACGGAGCAAGGAGGACAACAAAAGCACTCTAGCTATGGCAAAAAAGGCATGCGTGGGCAAGAGACTTTTCCTAATATCAAATATCGGCCTTAATTTGAGGAAGAAATTTCTGAGAATGTACGTATGGAGCACAGCATTGTATCGTAGTGAAACATGGACTGTGGGAAAACCAGAACAGAAGAGAATCGACGAATTTGAGATGTTATGCTACAGACGAATGTCGAAAATTACCGACAGAATGATAGGAAATCAGTTAAGACATGGGGGAATGACTTCCATGTCACTAGAGGGAGCTATGGAGGACAAAAACTGTAGAGACAGACAAAGATCTGCATACTTCCAGTAAATAATTGAGGACGTAAGTTGCAAGTGCTACTCTTAGATGAAGACGTTAGCACAGGATAGGAATTTGTGGCGGGCCGCGTCAAATCAGTCAGAAGATGGATGCCAATTCCCGATGATATGAGGCCTACCATTTCGATTCTGTTGACAAAGTTAAAGGAGAACTGAGGATATTTATACGAAGTTCATCCCTGTCGGTTTATCGTTCGCTGCGCAAATGAGTCTTCGATTTTCGGGGCACCCAGACGCTGAGAAGGTTGTCAAAGACATCACACTCCCAAGTCCACCCACGGCGAAGAAATACAAGGCAGGCTTTCGATTGTCAACATCACCGCCATCCTCGTATGACGCAAATGACTTGAAATTGTCAAAAGAATCTTACCAGCATTTGAGAAATGAGGCTAAAGAAAAAGGCTTAAACACACTTTATCCACCATACTCAGCTGTTCTGGCAGCAAAACAACCTTGCTGCCCTCCAGACGAAATGCTCACTTTTATCGAATGAAAAGCTGAGGTACGGTTGCAAGCTTTGTTAGACCACAACTTTCTGCTGCAGAAACGAGACGAATTTGAACATACGAGTGATTCAGAAATGTCCAATATGGCTATTATTTGTAAGTGGGGCTTCGACTGAACTTCCGGTCAAACCGTTTTCACATTCGACTATTTCAGGTGGAAGTTTATTTTTCACTTCGCTTGTTCCACTGAAACTTGCAGGTGTAAATAAAGAAACGAAAGAAGAAAAGATCTTATCGATTAATCCATAGCCGTCTTCAACCCTATTTTGCAGACCAATCAAGTTAGAATTTAGAAAGGAGCCAGAGCAAACGTCTTTAAAAGAGAAGGCGTATTACGACAAACAGATCGAACTGCTCCAGGCATTCAAAACAGTCATACATGGGAAATACATTTCCATTAAATACTATTTAAGCATGGAAATGGTAATGAGCCTTTGGCGTCATTGGCCGGGAGGCCCCTTACGGGACAGGTGGGGCCTCCTTGGGGCCGGTCTCGACGACACATTGGGCGGCCTGCGCGGTGGATGGGGACGAAATGATGACAACACAACACCCAGTCCCTGTGGCGGAGAAAAACTCGACACAGCTGGGAATCAAACCCCGGCCGCTGAGGACGGCAGTCCGTCACGCTGACCTGTCAGCTATCGGGTAGGACACAATTTAAGCATGACTATCGTTGACGGTAAAGTGTGCAATGCTATCACCAACACAAAATCTGCGCACCGCTACTGTATATCTGCCAGGTCAAGTCCGCCCAATTTAATAACATTGACGATGTTTTGAAAAGACACGTTAACTCCGATTATCAGCATTACGGACTATCACGTCTTCACGCCTGTTCCATGTTTTGAATGCTGTATTCATTTGGCATACCAAATGAAAAGAAAAAAGTGGCAAGTACGTAAAGGAGAAGATAAAGAGGAAAGAGCGATACTGAAAGCCAACATTTAAAATGCTATCAAAGAGCAGCTTGGAATTTTAATCGACGTGCCACAACAAGGGTTTGGCAGTACGAACGACGGAAACACCGCTCGAGGTTTTTTTGAAAACACTCCAACATCATCGCTGATAAGCGCAGTTTCAGAAAAAGTAATCCACCGTTTTCATATAATTTTGCACACGATTTCGAGCGGACATCAGATCGACGTTGAAAAGTTTCGAGTACACGCCTTAGCAATTGCCAGACACTACGTGAGAGAATACCCCTGGTACAACACGCCAACAGCAGTCCATAGATTGTTGATCCACGGTCCAGACATTATTTCATCGTCCATTTTCCCCATCGGTCAACCATCGGAGGATGCTCAGGAATCAACCAATAAGTTGCTAAACTAATGTTGTCGGAGTTTTTCTCTGAAGTTTTCAAGTGTTAAGAGTGTGGAAGACGTGTTCAGGAGATTGTTGACAACGACAGACCCTTGCATTTCTTCCTGACGCATATCATCGCCAAAGAAAGTGAAGAGTTGGTCGCCAGAAGCCGTTGTTCTCTTAGTTCCTGTGGCAGAAAATTATGAAGATTCAGATGCAGATGATAAGGAAACAGTGTTTGAAGATTATGACGTTTTAGCTGAAGCAGAAAAAGAAGATGACGAAGATGAAAAACAATAAGAAATCGAAAACTTTTAATTTTAGTTATAAAAAATTTACAAAGTATGTAATAGTAATGGAAAAAAATGTTTTCTAATATTTTACACCGTCTTCTATCCTGTATTTCGTCCTTTCTTCGAGATTTCCACTTTCTTCGGTTCATATTTTTAACCATTAACTGCAACAACCCATAAATACTGACTTTTATATAATTATAAATATATAAAATAAATATAAATAAAAAGACTTATCAGTTTTCGAGCACCGTCTTGAGTCCATCATTTTTCTTTAATTTTTTAACTCAGTCTTCATCAGCAACCTCGATAATTCCCTGAAAGCTACTTTAATATGAATAAAAATGACAGTAGTGTATGTAGAGCCCGCCATCTTGGATCCTCTAGTTTTTTTCACATTTTGATATCATATTCTTAATCAGAAACTTAGTGAACCCTGACATACTAAGTTTGGTACAAATTCAGTGACTCCTTACATTTTGACCGGATTTTTGTGATTCTGACCCACTCTGCCGCGCCCTCGTGCCACAGTGCTGGCTGAAGATAAAGCGGCGCCGTGACTGCTGGTGTGCGTATTTTAAGGTGAGGCCAAATGGATGGCGGCCAATACGGCTTAAGATCCCTAGAAAATTATTCTTTAATACATTCTTGAGTGATAATATAAAAATGCGATACGTAGTTATACGCAGAGCAGCTGTCTAAACTTTTGTTTGCTTCTTCCAATTCTAGTCTTATCAATATGTAGACCTAAAAATTTGTAACATTCTAGTCTGTTGCCTGAGTCCTGTTCATTTACTACATCATTTTTTGATATGAATCTATTTGTCGTACCCAACTGAATATGGTGTGTTTTCTCAAAATTTAGAGACAGGCCATTTTCAGACAGCCACGAAATAATTCTTTGAAAAACATCATTATCAATTCCTTCAGTTGCTTTCTCTTTAATAGGAGCTTCTGTAACAACATTATTGTCTGCAAAAATACGAATTCTGCTTGGTTAATATAAACATGATGTTTACTAACATATAAAAGGAATGGATTCAAAATTGAATACTTTGAGACTGCCTTAATTAATTCTCTCAGATCTCTAAAATTATCTCTCCTTCCATTGCTGTATCAATCAGCTGCCTTCGAGAATAACACGATCTACACTGCCAAAAGCCTTGGAAAGATCACAAGCATAGTAAAATTCTATTACTTAACGCTTGTAATATTTGGTGAGTGAATGCATAAACAGCATTCTCAGTCCTGCCTCCTTTCTGGAATCCTAACTGTGATGTGCTATGTAAACTGCTTCTACTTAAAATTAAGACTGTTCTCGAGTGCAGTGCTTTTTTGAATATTTTTCAGAAAGACAGCAGTAACAAAACTAAACGATAATTATTTAAACTTTTTGTGCCACCACTCTTAAAAAGAGGTTTACAGCACGTATTATGATCAGTCTGGAAATCTCCCTGCTGTTCAGTTTGCACTAGAAAGTTATATTGCTCAGGGCATTACATATTAAGGCAGAGCAACTGTTATGACTACTGTCTGAAGTCCAGTGAACACCATACGAGCTTTGGTTTTGAGAACATTTGTAATTATGTTAATATCAATGGTTCCACTTCTAATTTTGTGCAATAACATTTTTAATGCATGGGAGAGTGTTGTACCTAGATGATAGTGTAACTAGAAACTCATGATGGCTTTTGGTTGGTACTTTAAAGACTAATTTTAGATTTACATGAAGGAATAAACACTAGAGACCACCACAAGCGCTGTGTGCCATTTACAGGTTTTGTTGTTGTCAAACATGAGGTACTGTTTTGTGCATCATTGGCAAACATTTCGCATTCTAGAATTTTAAACGCCATTTAATTTATTAAATCTGCTTGTAATGTTTCGTTAATTGGTCAGGCACAGAATTTTATGGTGAATAAAATCCTATTTGTTTTTAGAACTATTTTTATTTCGTGTGAACAGTATAGTCATACTTTGTTGGTCATGAACTCTCGTATATATTGAAATAGAAGAAGGTCTTTCTCTATGATGCATGTGATGCAAGTAAATGAACTGAGTTTCCTTAATGTATTAATAATATGCGTCTTGAAAATGTAAATTTAGTTTCCAATAGCTTCTATTTCAAAATGTATTTAATTTGTTTCTGGTAATATCTCTTAATATCGTTTCACTTCCTGATTGCTGGGTAGCAGTAGAGGGATAATGCAACAGGTAGATGTTTAAGTACAATGCTTACAGGATTGTGTCACTTACAATGACTTTATTCCTATGAGTGAGCATATTGTACCTTGCAATATCTTCTCAGGTTTAGACAAACCTTTCTTTTCTGGAATAATTTTTGTAATTTCAGGAAAAGATAGCACTGCATAAAAAAGTGAATGCCACTATTTAAAAACGTAATAAGAAAATGTGTACATTTCTATTACACTGAACCACTGGGGTGAGTCGTTATTATAATGTATTGCAATCTGACAAGCCGTGCTATTATTGACCACTCTCAGGCGTTAAAAAGAATTATTTAATTCTCCCTAACTGGTTAATATTCTCAAATGACCTATTCACAACCAGTAGGATAAAGATAATCCTAATTGAATCCTATTTGAATGCTATCAAGATATATATCATAAAAAATCAAGGAAATTGCAAAATATAAACTCTAAAATCACAGCATTCAATTAATTCTAGTGGTCCTGCAAAAATTAAGATACGCATTATACCTATCTTCTGTTCAAAATTCTCACCTCCTCTTTTTATGACACGAATAGTTAAATGATTGATTCTGTATAGCCTCTTCGTTAGCTTATCTCCACCCTGACTGGCGCTAACCACACAGACGTCAGACAACAGTTTCTATTCCTCAAATTCTGTCGCTTCGTCACCATAAATAATCGAGTGGGCAGGATATCTGCCTCATCAATCTGTGAAAGGCTAAAATCATCGTGAAGACAAAGTATGTTGTGTAGATATGAATTTAACTTCACAAAGGAAGTGTGGTTGTGTCTACAAACTCTTTAACTCGTGCCGCCGGCCGTAATGGTCGTGCGATTCTAGTCGCTACAGTCTGGAGCCGAGCGGCCGCTACTGTCACAGTTTCGAATCCTGCCTTGGGCATGGATGTGTGTGAGGTCCTTAGGTTAGTTAGGTTTAATTAGTTCTATGTTCTAGGCCACTGATGACCACAGAAGTTAAGTCGCATAGTGCTCAGAGCCATTTTGATGACACGTGCCAGGAGCAGACACTTGTCTCAAGTGGGTGGTTTGTAAGTGAGCATGTCTGGTAAGAATTGCGTGGAAAGAATTCTTCACCACTGACTCGCGGATGCTGGCCGCTGTTCTAGAGACTTCAGTGAGGAACCACGCTGCTGCTACGGTCGCAGGTTCGAATCATGCCGCGAGCGTGGATGTGTGTGATGTCCTTGGGTTAGTTAAAGTAGTTCTAAGTCTAGGGGACTGATGACCTCAGATGTTAAGTTCCATAATGCTTAGAGCTGTTCCAACATTTTTTTTTTTTTACTCTCGGCCACCTGTGTGGTGACGTGAGATGCATTACAACGGGGCTGAAAAAAACCACACGCTATCCTTACTGCCCTCTTTCAACTTACCTATGCCTCTACAACGAGAGGTGACGGTCTCTGGGTCGCTCCACAGGACGGCTTTGCGGTGGGCTGTAAAATTCTGTCCTTCAGCAGTCGAGAAAAAACTCCCAGCTGATCCATGCTCTCTTCAAAGTCCGACACTTCCGTAGTCTCTCTTTCCTGTCCTAGCGAGAGCAAAAATTACTTTTGTCAAGCGTGCAGTACTACAGATGTTAGTGTTAAGCTGTCCAGTATCAACCCTTAGGATTAATAAACTAATAACCCCACCTAACGTTCAATCCAAAATGATATACATTTATTAATATAATCGACAAAATTAAATAATTGATGAGGTAAGGAGGCAAAATACCGCCACGTTACAACAGGACGGCTAGAGGAAAGAGTTTGGAAAGTGTATGGTGGTACAACACTGTGCTCTACTCTTTTCCTTCTACAATTGAATCATTTATTCTACGACGTGCATTCAAGTTCTAAGGTTTCCGATTTTGTTTTCCTCCGGACTGGAAAGAGATAAAAACATGCGCATTGTTTTAAAATGAGGCTGCGTTCATTGTCAATACGTCCCAGAGATGGCAGCACCGTACGTCAGATGGAATTTTACCGCCAGCGGCGAGAATGATAACTGTTTTAAACACTTAAAATGGCGACGTTTTCCTTACTTGAACAGCGTGCAATCATTCGTTTTCTGAATTTCCGTGGTGTGAAACCAATTGAAATTCATCGACAGTTGAAGGAGACATATGGTGATGGAGTTGTGGATGTGTCGAAAGTGCGTTCGTGGGTGCGACAGTTTAATGAAGTCAGAACATCGTGTGACAACAAACCGAAACAACCTCGGACTCGCACAACACGGTCTGACGACATGATCGAGAAAGTGGAGAGAATTGTTTTGTGGGATCGCTGAACGACTGTTGAACAGATCGCCTCCAGAGTTGGCATTTCTGTTGGGTTCTGTGCACACAATCCTGCATGACGACCTGAAAATGCGAAAAGTGTCAACCAGATGGGTGCCAAGAATGCTGACGGACGACCACATGGCTGCCCGTGTGGCATGTTGCCAAGCAATGTTGACGCGCAACGACAGCATGAATGGGACTCTCCTTTCCTCGGTTGTGACAATGGATGAGACGTGGATGCCATTTTTCAATTCAGAAACAAAGCGCCAGTCAGCTCAATGGAATCACAAAGATTCACTGCCACCAAAAAAATTTCTGGTAACCGCCAGTGCTGAAAAAATGATGCTGTCCATGTTCTGTTGCGTTCCAAAGGGCACTACGGTAACAGGGTGCATCCAGTGAAATTGTTTTGAAGAACTAATTCCTTCCTGCGGTGCAACAAAAACGTCCGGGAAAGGCTGCGCGTGTGCTGTTTCACCAAGACAACGCACCCGCACATCTAGCTAACGTTACGCAACAGTTTCTTCGTGATAACAACTTTGAAGTGATTCCTCATGCTCCCTTCTCACCTGACCTGGCTCCTAGTAACTTTTGGCTTTTTCCAACAATGAAAGACACTCTCCGTGGCAGCACATTCACCAGCCGTGGTGCTATTGCCTCAACGATTTTGCAGTGGTCAAAACGGACTCCTAAAGAAGCCTTCGCCGCTGCCATGCAATCATGGCGTCAGCGTTGTGAAAAATGTGTACGTCTGAAGGGCGATTACGTCGAGAAGTAACGCCAGTTTCATCGATTTCGGGTGAGTAGTTCATTAGAAAAAAAATCTGAGGCCTTAGAACTTGAGTGCACCTCGTATTCTGTCTACTGCATTTAGAAAGTGATTTTGAAGTACTCGAAACTTGTGAACTGTCAGTCACTACACTGGCATTTGGTTTAGTTGTAATAGTATCATGTGGACTGACTGGTTGGCTTTTCTCCCAATTAAAAACATCCCATATTGTTTTAATCTGATTAAATGCATTATTTCTCTGATAGTACACACATTTATGTACATCTTAGTGGCAGTTGTTAAAATATTAAAGTGTTTTTTGTAGAATGCACTTTCCAGAAATTATTTTTAAAATGCAACATTAAAATATAGATACAAATTTATCAGAAATGACGTCGAATTTAAAATTGGCATCTTTCTGGAAATTATTTTTAAAAAGCAACATTCAAATATAAATAAAAATTTATTAGAAATTACGTCGAATTTAAAATTAGTATCCAATTCCAAATAGATCTCATTCCACACCACCTCTTTTAGCTTGTTCTTAGAACATCAAAGCTAAGATTATGGACATTTAAGAGATCCATAGACGACAAAAAGCGTGAGTGGTTAGAAGTGGATGCAAACCATTGCAGATTTTACCACTGCACAAATTCACTTTGCTGATTCCTAATTGCACTGTCCAGTACGACAGCCAGAAATATTACAATCGTAACTATGTCTTGTGCATTCCTTTAATACGCCAGGTCACCTATAACCTTCTGAAGACTCAATAAATATTATGCATAGCAGTCACAACAATGAGGCTCTGCTCAGATCGTATGTATTTTTAATGTTAAGCTGTGTAACCAAAATTCGATGATAAGTCTGCCCCCATTTTCACGAAATCTTCACGATGAAGTTCTGAGGATGTTTCTTCACAAACGTCTTACTGATACCCTTCTGAAGTTACTTTTAGGGGCAGAGCAGATGTTTCAGTATTTTATTATTCAGGAGATAGACAGTTTATAAATCATATTACATCTGTAATATCAGTAAGATCCCCCTTCCTTGTGGCGGTCTGCTTGCACTGCACTGCACTAACGTTAAATTGTTTATACTGGTACCGAACCTTTGACACGGAATAATAATTACCACTGCTGGCCGTAATGGCCGAGCGGTTTTAGGCGCTTCAGTCTGGAACCGCGTGACCGCTACGGTCGCAGGTTCGTATCCTGACTCGGGCATGGATGTGTGTGATGTCCTTAGGTTAGTTAGGTTTAAGTAGTTATAAGGTCTAGGGGACTGATAACCTCAGATGTTAAGTCCCATAGTGCTCAGAGCCATAATAATTACCACTATTCAAATTGCAAAGATAGCTATTTGTTTGTAAACGAAAGCGAAGTATTGAATGCAGATCTAGTAATTTGTCGAAGTGTGTATACACATTGCTTTTTCTAATGTTTGTGTACTTCTTGCAAGTTTTATGGGAGCACCGTTGCTAAATGAAATTCACATGATGCGGTCTACCCTGTGCATTCAGGAAGACATATAATACATTTTATTGCTGAGGTTTATCTTACTAATTTAAAACACTGAAATATGACAGAAATGTAGTAACATGGCTGATGGCGCAATACTAGAAAAATTACTTCATTCTGTGAAAATAAAAGGAAAGTTAGAGTTAACCATCTTACCATGAAGAGGACCCTATAGACCGAGTGCGGACTCAGCTTGGCCAGTCGTCAGGAAGGAATTTTTTCGGTGTTGTTTATGAATGAACCATCTCACAATTGGCCTCTGGGTGAATTAGGAAACCCCCAATCTATAACGCAGGAAGATTTGAACACCGATATTTCTGGACCCGATTCCGGCTCTGTAGTCCGTGTGTTACCTGTTTCATACAAAGAATACATGCTCTGTAACAAATAGCAGCTTTTTGAACGATCGATAGTGATGACTCACAGCTCTTTTAATTCGAAAATATTGTCAGGACATCATGACGTGAGTGTATGCAGCTACGTGTCATGTTTCATCACTGGAATTTCGCGATGTATTCTTGTTAAACCCATTTCCAGTTTTTACAAAACGTCATCCTTTATCGTTGCCCATTTCATTTACAGTGTTATTTTAATAGTGGTTATTTGTGTGCACTGAGCTGATGACTATATGTCCAGCTATGTTAGTTTTACCGTTACGTAATATTTTCAAATGGAAATGATTTTCTCTCTATTTTAGTTCACGTGTGCTAGTTTTATGTATGCTGGAAGAGACCAGCTGAAGAGACTGAACTCAACAGATGGTTATTCCAAATTAAACTGTTCAATTTCTAGTTCTAAAAGTGTACTACCATTTTGCCGAGACATCTTGAAGATTCTCAGACTTATAAAGACGTGTTAAAGAAATATATAAATATTTGCAGTACCTTGTTTTATAAATAAATTTTGTTTTATGGTTGAAATGTTATTTTTTGCACCTATCACCTTACCACTCGCATCTCCTCGCCAGCTACAGTATTTCAGCAACGATGTGGAAAAATCCAATGTGCTGAGGTGTCTAATAAAACTCAATGCTATTATAACGAGTCTTCGTCTTGAGGTCAATGTATACAGTAGTTTGAAAAATACAATGTGTGATGGGTCACATGCTCAATTGATAAGAGTTTGCCCTGCATGGACAAAGCGAATTAACAATAGAAAATCAGTGAAACAGCATACGGTATGACGAGCTTTGTGGCGGAATAGATGGATGTTGTTCGATCAGCGAGCATAGTGAGCAGAATTATTTATAGTTGTTTGTACGCTTAGAGGGGATAGCACAATTACGCTGAAATGCTTGGTGTGTCAGATGTAATTAGCATATTAGGAGCTCCTGTAGCTGATGGTTAGCTAGTGCTGACAGTGCTGTGGAGCGTTGCAAGCAGTAATTAAATTCACTAGCTGTAACGAGTTACGAACGCAAGATCACTTTTATACTAACGCACTGCCCCTTTAGTTTTTATGACAATAATTAGACATCGATAAACATTAGGATAAATTATTTGAAACGTTGTCCGCTCTTTTACTTCGTTAGTCATGGAAATTCTTGTTCTAGAAAGCAAAACTTAAATTCTTTAAACAGTGGCGTTTGATATTGAACGAGTTAAGTGATAATATTTCTAGGGTAACTTAGAAATGTAGAACAAATAAGATCGGCGTGGCCGTCTATCTGAAATGGTCGCATTACAGCTCGTGTGGCTTGACCGTTAACAGTAGAATACTGTCAGTAACAATACTCCCGTATCCTAAACGTCCATGGGAGCAGGATCTGTTCTGGAGTGGGAGAGGCGCAGAGTTTAATGTCTACCCAGACTCCTACCAACCTTCGCCCTCACTCATCCAAACCGAAGGTGTCATCCTTCTCTACTTTTAACGTGCCACAGCTGTTTACAGTGTTTGGTAGAAAGGACGATGAAATATACACTGATGTGACAACAGTCACGGTATATCTCAAATCATGAAACACCTCCTAATATCCCATCCCGCCCGGCGTACAGCAGGAACTTGATAATGCACGGACTGAAAAACTCGTTTCAAGTCCCCTGCAGAAATGTGGAGCAATGCTGCCGCTATAGATGTCCATAATCCAGGAAGTGTTACTGGTTTAGGGCCTTGTGTACGAAATGACTCCACGATCGTTTTCCGTTGATGTTAGATGGGATTAATGGCGGACGATCTGGATGGGCAATCGTTCTGGAATTGTTTCCAAGATGTTCTTCAAATCAACCACGAACAATTGCGGCTCGGTGACATGACAGATTCTCATCCATAAAAATTCCATCGTTGCTTGGGAACGTGACGTCTATGAATGGCTGAAAATAGTCTCGTAGCAGAAGAACATCAAGATGACCCAATCTATTCACCATAAACTCAGTCCACATTATTATGCTGCCATCAAAAACTTCCACTGTACCTTGTTGAACTTGGATCCATGGCTTCGTGGGATCTGCGCCACGCTCAAACCCTACCATCAGCTTTTTTCAACTGAAATCGTGACTCTTCTGAAGAGCTGACGGTTTTTCAGACGTCTAGAGTCCAACCGATATGGTCACGAGCTCAGGAGAGACCTGCACGCTATGTCGCGCTGTTAGCATAGGCGCTCGCGTCAGTCGTCTGCTGCCGTAATCCATTAGCGTCAAATTTCGCCGCGCTGTCCTAAGGAACACGTTAGTCGTACGTTCCACATTAATTTTAGTGATTACGTCACGTAGTGTTGATTGTCTGTTAGCACTGACAACTCTACACAAAAGCCGCTGCTATCGGTCGTTAAGCGAAAGCCATCGGCCACTGTCTTGCTCGTGGTGAGAGGTAACGCCTGAGATTTGGTGTTCCCTGCACTCTATTGACACTATGGATTTCCGAATACTGAATTCCCAATGATTTTCGAAATTGCATGTCCCTTGCGTCTCGCTCCTAAGACCATCCCATCTTCGAAGTCTGCTAATTTCAGTCGTGCGTCCATAATCACGTCGGAAGCCTTTTCACAAGAATCACCTGAGTACAAATAAAGTTCCTCGAATGCACAACTCGTTTATATCTGGTGGGGGTGGTACTACTGCCACCTGTGTATGTGAATGTCGCAGCGCTGTACCGTCGATCTGTTCCCGCCAAGTGACACCCGGAATGGAAGTAGCTGTAGGTGTTTTATGATGTTTAGATATGGTAAAATGAAGTTTATATTTTGTTGTTACAACTGTAATAGTGGAAGAAATGTTTGTGTTTATTTCTGTTTCATGTCACGAGCGAGGGTGTGGCAGTGGGGGAAGGAAAGGTCTTCCCGTCGTCGTATAGTCAGAGTTACCTGCCATCAGAGACGCGACAACGCCGGTCGAGTTCCAAAAAAGACGTCCGTAAGCGCCTCGCCCAGACTTGCCGCAATAATGGAAAAAAAAGAAAAATCTTAGAAATTGAAAAATATTTTGTATGGAATTGTTACTGTAAAGATCGAGGGAGTTCATGTTTAGTTTTAGTCCCTATCTTTGGAATATTGAATGCACAGACGTGCTATTTTATTGACTATACCTCAGGGCGATTAGGATGCTGACATATTCTTTAGCATACATACAAAAGATAAATCTAAATTCATAACATTGCTAAAACGAAGGTTTATCAAATTATTGCGAAATATGTTTTCAAGTGACAGTTATAAATCAACAGACAAAGATTATATTTGTACTTGAAGAGTAGCTGCGGCATACCGTTGTATTAGATTCGCTGAATGTCGTAAGTTACGTTAAATGCAATTTTAAAGTGGAAAGTCATACTAATTATGGAGAAGTGTGTAGGCAACAAATTAAACTGACATACAGCTTTTCACACTTTATTTTTCCAACTAGCAAAAGAAAACTAACTGAACTAACAGTCAAACAGCAAAAATTTATATCTAACGCCAGCTGCACTTGCGTGGAGTAAAATAAGCACGCATCACTGGCTACTCTGACTTTTCCACGCAGACTCCTTCCCCCCTCCTCACAATAAAGTGCTGAGCACCCGGGATAAATGGGTACTTAAACTTGACTGCACTCGTACGGAAGACTTGCTGCTGCGAGGATCAGCGTGCCGGTGTGGGCTGTTGCGTTGTGGTTCAATGTCCTCTTGCCATGGATTCTTCTGCCATATCATGCCTAGTGAGTTCCAAACTTTGCTCCTTCTCGTCCTGTTTGGTGTCATCATTCACCAGCTATGGTAGGACCCATGCTGGTTTTACCCTCTCTATGGACACTAATAGTTTTGTCGTTCTGTGAGAAGTCCGTAGTATGGATGTTGCGTTGCATTATTCGATAAGGTCCAGTATACGGAGCTTGTAGTGGTGCTCTGACTGAATCTGTGGTGAGCATGACACGTGTACAGTCAGCCAACGCCTTATGCACGAAAACTGATCTAGATACCGTAGATCTTCTCATTGTTTCCACATGCTCACGGATTTCTAGTATCAGTGATGAGACGTTCGTTGGCATTGGTGATGCGGCAGCGGTTACGTAAAATAATGAAATGATCGTGCGGCATTGTTGGTCGGGATGCCCTAGTCGTGTTCGTCTGCCAAGTGAAAGATTTATGTCAGTCGGCGAAACATTGGGCGACTTGCGGCCGATGATGAGGATGAAATGATGATGAGGACAACACAACAACCAGTCCCTGAACGGAGAAAATCTCCAACCTTGCCGGGAATAGAACCAGGGCCCAGTGCATGGCAGGCAAGCACGTTGCCATCCAGCTAAACAGCCAGATAGGTGGTCAGGTAATCTTCGGTACTCTTATTGTTCCCCATTCAACAATTCCGCCACTGAGGCGCCGATCTCCATCTTGTATGTGGTCCGTAATCCAAGGAGAACCAATGATAATGCTTCTCCGATGACACACGAGAGCTGCCTTCAACGTCCTGTACCACCTCTCCATCATACCATTGCTCGCTGGATGGTAGCTTGCTGTACGGTGGTGCTGGAATCCACTTAAATTAGCTAGCTCGTTGAACAGACTAGACTCGAACTGGCGGCCTTTACCTGTTGTGGTATGAAGGGGGCACTCAAAGCGAGTTAGCCTTCGACAGACAAACGTCTTTGCAACCGTTTCTGCACCTATGTCAGTGATCGGAATGGCCTCCGCTCATCTCGTGAATCGGTCTACCACTGTTAACAAGTGTCTTTAGCCATCTGGAATTGGGAGTGTGCCAACTAAGTCTAGCTGGATATGGGCAAATCTTGCTGGTGATCCTGTGAAATTCCCAGTTTCCACGTGAACGTGTCGTCCTACTTTGTAGCGCTGACATTGTAGGCATCCACGAGTCCATTCCCTGGTAAAACTACCGAACAATACCAAGTTCCGAGAGCTTTACTAATTTTTCCCGGGGTCACCAATTACGTAAGCAACAAATTAAACTAACATACAGCTTTTAACAAAATACTTTATTTTTCCAATTCGGAAAAGAAAACTAACTGAACTAAGAGTCAAAGAGTAAAAACTTGTATCTAACTTCCATTGCACTTGCGTGGATTAAACGAATCACGCATCACTGGCTTCTCCCATTTTCCCACAGGTGTTAGTTGGAACTAGTCCATGCCAATTATTCTTTAAAGCTGAAACTTCGTGAGTCTGTGTTCTTTTTTTTCACTGAAAAATCATAAATTGTTTCAACATTAAATGTTATTAGGACCAAAGGTTAATTACGGTGGAAACTTGACAGAAAGTGAATATCTTTGGGTTGCTAAGTCGACAAAATAATAAACAAGACCGCAATAAGGAATTTTTGTAATCATGAATACTGCTAAAGCTACTACTACCAATGCGCTTACGCCCTCGACTTTTGACCGTTAAAAGTGAACCTAATTATTGATTATATTTTCGGAACTATACAGTGTACGACAGCTACAGTATGTGCTCTGCTTTATTGCAGTAGCATATCGTAATTAACAGATAGCATCGTTTTGTCACCAAGCAAAAACGTTTCTGACCACTGTACGGTGACCTCAGTGTAATATAATGTTTTCATCACATATTTCTTCATTGTCTTAGCCTAATGTGCAAGAAACTGCAGTTGAGAAAAATTGTAATTTGAAAACATAAGTCAAATATTTTGAATATTGTAAGTATGATGAAGATAATTTAAGAATTATAACAGAACCAAACTTTCATAGTAATAGAATAAAAATCCGCTGTATCTGCCAGTAATTTCTTATTTATTGCTGAACGTCTTTCGAAGCCCAGAGTTTCGTCTTCAGATGCCATGCTTCCGTTTCGACCATTGAGGGGCCAACGCAGTTGTCGTCCCACGCTCCCATGCCTTACCTTGACGTGGGTATGACCTCTCATGACTGACTCGTTCGACTGTAAATCATTTGGTGGAGCCTGAAGATCAAACTTTAGGCTTCTAAACCCGTCGTTTCATAAATAAGTCATTACTGTCAAATTTTTTAGTTTATTAGTATGTTCAGCAACTGCATATGATGGCCTGATAAAATATTTTGTAGCAGACCTTCACAGTTTTGAGAATGCCATAATTTACACAGTATGCAAACTGAAAGCATTGTAGCTGTGAACTAAGTGTGTAAACGAGGGAAACATTGTTTCAAAAGTGAGTGTCCCTATTATTCCATCCTCCGTAGAAGATCATCCGATTTCTGTTTATCCCTACTCAACCTCCTGTAGTTCTTCCTCTTCCACCTGTGGATTCGCGTCCGTGACCGATTTGTTGTTGACCAGAGGTGTGGGCAGCCTACGAACGTGCTCATTCACCTGACTGAAATGTAATCGCCCAGGCCCAATCACGTGGGCGGATCCTCACACAAGCAACGGAAAATTGTCCTGTGCTAAACATAAATTGTAATTTACAAAATTCTTTGCCATTTATAAAACTTTTGAATTTCATTCTTCTTTATTTTCCTAAGTAGGTTTTGAAACTGATGTACGTGGGGGCGTTCAATAAATAATGCAACACAACCATTTTCTCGGCCAATTTCGGTTGAAAACATGCGGAATGTGTGAAGTTCCGATAGGTTCTGGTGCTACACGTAGCCCTCAAATGGTGTGTATAACGGAGGTGCAATCCAAGCAGAGAGCTGTCATTGAGTTTCATTTGGCGGAAAACTAGAGAGTTGCAGATATTCATGGGCACTTGAAGGATGTCTACGGAGCCTTGGCTGTGAAAAAACGCACAGTAAGTCGTTGAGCTAAGTATCTATCATCATCGCAACACGCTCGCGCGAAGCTATCCATCCTCCCGTGTGCCGGCCGGCCTCTCACAGTTGCAATGACGGAACGTGCGGGCACTTATTTGAAGTGGTAGACGGATCGCAATCAAACACGTCGCTGCTCAACTGGACGTCTTGTTGTTAGTGCTGATCCACTTGTCCACTAGTTGAATGCTAGTTGAATGCCCGCTGGGTTCCTAGCCTCCTGGCAGAAGACTGAAACGATCAACGAAGGACCATTTGTGCGGAATTCCTTGCTTGTTACGAGGCTGACCGTGACAATTTTTTGTCGAACATCGTCACAGGCGATGAAAAATGAGTTCACCACTTCGAACCGGAAACAAAATGACAATTTTTGGACAACATGGTTGTTATGTAGACAGGAGTGACACCACCAGCAGTCGACCAATGGTGTAAACGCCCAGAATATGACCCCTACGTCGAGTTGAACCCGGTTGGCGGTTTAATAATAATAAATGCGATTAAGACTGTTTTTGAATAATTGAAAATGACAATCTACTGAATGATTTCCCCAGGAAATTGTTAGCTGTGGATATATGTTACAGGAAACTCATAACTCCTGGCTGCATTAGAACAATCTATTAATTTGCTGCCGCTTTCGGAAACTGACCGTCATCCGGCACAAGAAACTGCTACTGAAAGTCACATGTGTATCACTTTGAACCCTAGAATCCCACTAAATGTGAGTTTCCTGTTGTGTGTTCATAAGGACGGTTGCTGACGTACGAAAAGTATTGTTCTTTATATTGTAAATCATGAAACTGACAGTTAATGCTATTCTGTGGTTTAACATCATTGACATGTGATTTGCAGCAGATAGTTTTTCGTGTCGGATGATGGTCATTTACCCAAAACGGGTAGCAAATTAGTAAATTATTTTAATGTAGCCAAGTGTCATGAATTTTCTGGAATCCATGGAGTGGCCTCACAGCTCTTCCACTCCAAGGAAACTGTGAAAAGCTAAACCCTCAACTCTTAAAGTCATGGCAACGTTCTTCTGGGAGTAGGAAGGAGCTATTTTGCTTGATGTTCAGTCTCGTGGTGCTACGATCAGCTCTGAAGGGTGTTGTGCTGTCCTCTGTAAATCGAAGAAACAATTTCTGCGTGTTCGTGGACACAAAAATGCAAACAAAATTCTTGTTCTTCATGACAACAAAACGCCTCACACAAGTCTGCTCACAAGAGAGGATCTCACGAAACTCCATTACAGTCTTCTTTCTCATCCTCCCTACAGCCTCGATCTCGCGTCTTCCGACTTCCAACAGTTTGGCCTAATGAAGGATACACTCTGAGGGAGACAGTACGAGGGTGACGGAGAGGTTATTGATGCAGCAAGACGTTGGTTCCGACGTCGACCAGTAGAGTGATAACATGCAGACATACACGCTGTCTCAACAACGGAAATTATGTTACAAATAGGGTTTTGATGCCAAAGGAGTGAGGAGTGATATGATGTATATAATGTTGAATAAAACCAACGTGCTTCCTAAAAAAAAATTCTCCTTATATGTTGGACGCTTCGGGTATGTAATCCGTGCTAGAGCCTAATACTGTGTGCAGGAAGCCAAGCACAAAGTAGTTACCTGTCGAATTTCATATCGCTGTAACATACTCGAGTAAAATCAACTGAGCTATTAGTAACTTCCCATTAACGTATCTAGCGTGGGGACTCTATACGGGCGATTGGCACATGAGCACCACTGTCCTTACATGACTTAGTAGAGGGGCACAGGGCCACCTGATACCGAATCCACAACATGTACAGCGTTCAAAAGCGATCAGTGGACTCTTTTAGGGTGATGGCTAATATTTTGTCTGGTGAGTGTTTGTGGTATGGGATTCAACGTGGTTCATGTACGCACATTTCTGTTACACTTCTATTGAAACGGTGTTTGTGTCCTTATCTTTCCCTTCGTAATCGGCAAGTGAAAGTTTAGATTCAAAGAATATGGAAATCTTGTTGGAATCGCCAGTCATCTGTAATGCGCTCTGCTGTCACTCCTTTATTTGACTTTTTTCATCTTGTTACCTCATGTAGTAGCGTTATATTAATTCAAATTACTTTGTAAACCTCCAATGTGTTTGTAATATATGGCATGTGAGTGTGTGGTTCCCTAATGTTCACCCTGTAATTGAATTCTCACGCCTAAAATTGATTAAGATGACTCTGCTATTGACAACCTTCATCTAAGGAGTTCTATAAACCGTTCTCTTGAGGATTTACTTTACAAAAGTTTAGCGCAATAAACCAGTTATTCCTCTCGGGATGCTTCTAGATTGAATCACAAAGCAATATAGTAAATTAGTTATTCTCAAAAACCATCAAGTAAAAAATATCGGTTTCTGGCATACAGGTAATTTCAAGATTGGCAGAAAATTCGTTTGATTTTCTTTAGACCTCGCCCTTTCTTACTAGACCTGCACATAGTTGGATCATACTGACCGGTGGTGAGAAACAAAACGCTTTCACCATGACTGGCTGAAAACGCTCAGTGGACAAGCTAATAGAACTCAATACATTTACTGTGTTCCCCTATCCACTGAACCAGAGTGCATGTATCACCTACTGAAGTACAGACAGTTGTATTACACCGATCATGTGGTCGCTGGGACGTTGGTCACTGTGCAGATGATGAGCGTGGTGTAACTACAATTCCCTGCCTTCAGAGTGGGCTCAGTACGGGCCCGATAGTTACTAGGTCTGAAATTACCTCAGTACAACACATAACACGAGTCAAGATATCTTTTTCTTCACTAATCAGGAACAGGAATTCGACTCTAATTGTGGCTGTCGCCAGCAGGGTCTCTAGATCAGTCCCCAGAGGGAACTATCTTCGATCTATCATAGCAGGGAAGTGCTCTGGATTGATCCCCAGAGGGAACTCCTTTGCTTATGTCACACTCCACTCCCTTCTGGACGTACGACATCTATGTTCCCGCTCTGATGACGAATCCCAGCGGCCGTTAAAAAAACATTATCTCTCACCACATATCATTAAACTGTCAACCCGTCACCTGAAGCTCATAATCCTATCAGAAGATTTTCTGGAAGTTGCCGTTTTCCCTCCTATATCCTTAGAATTCTGCCAATAGAAAATCTGTCTCTGCATTTCGGCTGGAAGTATGCCTCGTGCTTCCCGTGAGAAGAGTCTCCGACCCTGCACTTTGCTCTGCACTAAAAGGATGTCATTCACCTTCTTCCACCGCCGGTGTTCTGAAATTTTATCCATCCCAACAGGGAGGAACCTGCAGCCTGCTCTCTTCGCACTACAGGGATTCTGCTGCCGCTGGCATCATAAAGTGCTGCTCCCATGCTCTGCAGTAATTGACCACCCGTGCAGAACACGAAAAGTCCGTTTCCATCTCCTCTTTAGCCGATAGCGACTTATGAGGAACGCTTGGTCCACTTTGCCTCTTCTGTCAGAGCTCGTCCTAATTTACTCCAAGACATACAATACAACAGAAATTATTCGTACATCGTGTTAGCCAGTACCAGCCAAAGAAACGATTAGTATTGCGATTGTGCATCTTCGTGATCTAATATAAATAAAAACATACAGGGATATTAATTGGATATTAGAAGGTCTGGCCGCCTTATTACTTCATACAGTGGTGCATACCAACAAAAATAATGTAGGAATGAACGGCTGAAGAGGCATTCATTTAAATGCAGAGGTAGGCCACCAAAAATACTCTTCCGGTGGATACAACTTGATATTTTAGTAGTGGCCAGTGTAGTAACGCCTACGCAGGATTTTATAAAATCGACGGCAATAAATTCTGAACCGCTTTTGTGACCATGGCGGGGCTGCGTCGTCCCAACGCGGCAGCTGCGTATTTTTGGGAGTCGAGTGTCCTTTGGGCAGTGCAGAGGAGTGGCGCGGCCACCGGATGAGTAATTGAGTGCGAAGGCGAGCCCGCCCACCCTCCGTGGCCACCCGTGACAACGCGGTCTGTTGGGTGGCGGCGCCGACTCTGGCTCTGTTTTCCGGCTGGCCGACAGTGACGGATGTAGCGGCGCTTGTCTTCCTTCCAGCAACTCGGCAGCCGGTGTACGCATTAGTCCGCCTGCCCCTTCTCTGGAGCTTCGTATTACCTTTCAGCTTTCTCCACGTCCACAGCCCGAGAAGAGACACAGATAAACCAGATAAACAAAGTATTCTGCAATTTATACCTGATACATTTAGTTAGTGAATCACTATTTATATATTCTATCGCATAGCCGGAACCACAAAATATGCCGGTAAATTGACATTTCTTTTCCTCAGCATGTAAGTTATTCTTTGACTTCCAGCACCCTGTCCTATCATCCCGTCCCTCCTTTTGACATTGTTTTTCATATGTCCCTATCCTCACCAATTCTGGAGGGAATCTTCCCATTTCTTAGCTTACTAAGCTACCTAATTTTCAGATCTTTCTTTAGCACCACATCTCGAAGACGTCAATTCCTATACTGTCCCGGTTTTGCTCCAGTTCATGATTCACTACCACACAATGCTATGCTCCAAATGAATGTTCTCAAAATTTTCTTCCTGAAATTAAGGCGTTGGTTTGATACTACTGGACTCCTCTTGGCAAGGTGTGCCCTGTTCTTCCCAATTTCAATATTTTGTTGCTGCAGGATCAGAAAACCTTTTACTTAGTGTAGCGTTTATTACAAATCTGTCACAGTTGCATTATGCGCACATACACCTTTTGCGACTAGTTGCGAATGGACTTGTTCGTTCTCGATCCTCATCTACTGAACTTGCACTGAAGTGCCTGGTCTTAATGAAAACAATCTAAAATTGGCACTACATGCATCACACAATGACGGTGATAAAAGTCACAAAATACACATGCTCACCCTACAAACCAGAAGCAAACTGGATGTATAGTGATCAGCTAGAATACTATAGTCACCAATATAAACCAGTCCAGGGGACAGCAGCGTTATTTTTAGAAGAATGATAGACACACGCAGGGTGCATGTAATATCAGTGAGCGTGGTGTTCGTGTGTAGAATGGGGAAGGCGCGCGATCTATCTGAGATGGACCGAGGGCACATTTCGATGGCCCGGAGGCTCTGCTTGAGCATTTCGAAGACACCACTTGTCATGTGATCAAGGAATGCTGTGGCGAGTGCCTTCAAGACGTGGTGACACCACACCCAGATGTCGAGGAATCGGGTGGTCGCCCGTCGTTACAGATGTAGGACGTCCGTGGAAAGGCAGAGAGATAAAAGCGAACACGCTGTGAACTGTGGAGAAGCTAACATCAGATCTTAATGGTGGGCAGATTGCAAGTGTGTCTGAATAGGCGCCCATCGAGCAATCCTAGCGATGGGCCTCCACATTCGACGACCGATTAATGTGCCAATGTTAACACTACGACCAGCATGTGACCGTCAACATTGGACGTAGGCGCTGTGGCGGAGAGTGACATGGTCTGACAAATCCCGATACTTTTTTCATCATGCTGATCAGAGGGCGCAAATCCATCATGTTCCAGGGGTACAGCTCCTTGACACCAGTACTCCGGGATGGAGACAAACTGGCGGCGGCTCTATTATGCTCTAGAAAACTTTCGTGGGGGCATCCATGCGTCCAGTGGAGCTCTTGCAAGGCACCATGACGACCAAGGAGTATCGTACAGTGGTTGGAGTTCACGTACACCCCTTCATGACGATCATGTTTCCCCGATGTCAGTGGGATCTTTCAGTAAAATAAAATAATGTGCCGTGTCACAAGACCAGGAATGTTATGGAGTGGTTAGAGGAACACAGTGGCAGTTACGATAGGTGCGGGGCCCCTTATCTCGCCAGATATGAGCCCGATAGGACACATGTGGGATGTGACTGAAGGTGGCGTCATAGCTCATCGTCCCCATCCGCTGAACTTACGGGAATTAGGTGACTTGTGTGTGCAGATGTAGTGCCAACTCCCTCCATCGACCTACCAATGCCTCATTGATTCCATGCCACGAAGCGCCGCTGCTGGTATCCGTCCCAAAAGAAGGACATAGTGGCTATTAGGCAGGTGGTCATAATGTTCTGGCTGATCTTAGTACAGTAAGCAGCATATCTAGATTGTGACATTTAGCTATCAACACTGTTTGATGTATGTATTGCCAAGTTTCAATGATTTCATTGAGACCCGGTACTTGCAGTGCAGCCTCAGTAGTTTGGGCTTGAGAAAGAACCAGTCTGTTCTAAACCAGTAGCCAAAATATACGTATACGTATGTATGTACTGCAACTGTGACAGATTTGTCATAAATACTTTATGGAATGCCCTCTTTGCCTGTTTGCCATTGACGTGCTCCTCGCTTCGTCCATCATGTGTAGTTTTACTTCCAAGACAGAACTATTTAGCTTCGTCTACTTGTCTCCACGATTGATATTAAGTTCACCACTAATCTCACTTCCGCTACTCCTCATTACTTTCATCTTTCTTCGATTTATTTATTTATTGTTTTAACTTATTTACTTTGAGCCATCAGACCCTCCCTTTCACAAAGGCAGGATTTCACACATAAAGTATCTTTTTAATTGATAGTTACCTAAGAAGTATCTATATTAATAAGACAAATAGTTTTAAAGTAATTGAGCGTCTTTTCAGGGAGAAAGGTATGTAGTTCATTTTTCTTTGCCGGGAACTCTTTTACAGGAAACACATATCACGATAAGGTTGAGATCTTTCTTATCCAACAGCTGGACATTGATTCGAACGACTTCATTTACCAAGAGGATGGGGCACCGCCACACTAGCATCTGGAAATGTGGGAATTTTTAAATCAAAGGATTACGGAACGATTGATCGATCGCACTGGACCGAATGATTCAGCCTTACCTTAGTGGCCT
The DNA here is from genome assembly GCF_023897955.1 of Schistocerca gregaria. Taxonomy (NCBI): domain Eukaryota; kingdom Metazoa; phylum Arthropoda; class Insecta; order Orthoptera; family Acrididae; genus Schistocerca; species Schistocerca gregaria. Next base: position 438,384,637 of record NC_064920.1, read on the forward strand.
CCAAGGTCACAGGACTTGACTGTACGAGGTTATTTCTTGTGGGCGTTTATAGAAGACTTTATGTGACCCCGTTCCCAACAACAATGAATCAACTGAGACATTGCATAACATCAGCTGTTGAAGCTGTAACTCAAGACATGCTGGCTGCAGACTGAGAGAAACTGCATTGACATAAGCGTAAATCTCGAGGTGGGCGTAGCAAACACCCCCCAACAAGTAGGAAAAAGTAATCTTTTTGAACTTCCCTTTCGTCAAAAAACTTAATTCTTTGAATTGGTTATTAGTTTCAGAAAAACAGACGTGACAAACTGGTTGATTCTTTTCATATATCCTGTAGTATAGGACTTAATATGCCACCCTCGGGATCTCCTGATACTATCCGTGTCCATTAAGACTTTACGGTGCCGGACATGACTCATTTTTTGGCGATACGTCATGGATGAGCGTAGTTATTGCTCTGCCCTTAGCGACGTATTTAGGCTGCCAAGTTCGGCAGGTGAAGTGTCGCAGCCGACAAAGTCAAAGCATTTAATGGAGCCTAAGAAGAACATGGCACTCGCCTCTGATGCATTCATGGTAAGCTTCAGGTAATCTGTTCCTTTACTAAGGCCCATATTGCGCTGAAATGTTTACGGAAACCTGACTGGTATTTTTCTTTTAGGGTTTGTGCACTCTCCAATCCACCTGGTATACTTTCCACAAAGTTAATTCCGTTAAAAATGTCCTGAATCCTCCCTCATTTTCACCGACGATAGCATCCTCATCTTATAATTGCAAAGTTTCAGAGATGTAACTCATTATAATACATATGTAGAACATAAAATATAATTTACGACACTATAATTACGAAAATATCAAAATTTGGCATCTAAGTTATCAATATTGGAAACTGTATTTGCAGGAAGCTCTCAAAGCAGTTCTGTCCATTTCATGCCTTTTCATCTCCGGATAACTATTGCAATCTACAACTTTTCAACTTCCCAACTGTATGCAACCGTTGGCCTCCACCTCTCCTCACACACTTCCCTCCAATGAGAAAATGACAGTTCCTTGATGTCTCAGAACGGGTGAGATCAACAAATTCTTTAGTCAGGTTGTTACATAAATTTCTCCCCATTCGATTCAGTACTTCCTCAATAATTATGCTGTCTATCTATCTGATCTTCAGCCGTCTTCTATAGTTCTAAATGCCACAATCTACTATTCTATTCTTGTCTAAAATGCTCGTCGTTCATATAACGCTTCTAAAAAAGGTTGCGTGCCAGACAAATACCTTCAGAAAAATATTCTTGATATCTTAATTTATATCAGATGTTCACAAACTCCTCTTCTTCAGAAACTCTTACGTCTCCGTAGCCAGTCCGTATTTTATATCCTGTGTACTTTATCCGTCGTCATTAATTTATCTGCCCAAATAGGGCAACTCACCTACGACCTGATTTAATTCCACAACATTCCATTAACCTTGTTTTACTTTTGTTGGCGCTAATCTTATAACATCTTTTCAAGACAGTATCCATTTCTCTCAACTGTTCGTCCAAGTCCACAATTATACTTCCATCTACAAACGTCAAATGTTTACACAGTGAATAACATTGGAGAAAAGTTACAACTCGGTCCCACTCCCTTATCAATCAGTACTTCCCTTTCTTATCCTTACGAAATTTGACTGTTATAACTGCAATCATGTTTCTGTAAAAGCTGTGTCAATCTTTGGCTGCCCTTATTTTATACCTAGTATCTACCTAATTTCAATGTATGGATTCCAGACAACATTAGCAATCGTCTTCTGTACGTCTACGAATGCTATTAACGAAGGTTTCTTATCTATACTTTGCTTAGAATCACATTATTTACATAGCATGGAGTGTAATTAGTTCATCCCTGGCGCACATGAACTCGGTACTAATAAAATCTAACTAATTTCCATGTTGATAGACAATTAGCATTTACAATTAGAATTTCCTTAGCAGGGAACTTAAGAGTAAGTGAGGCTGACTCGGGTACAGTGACAATGAACTCTACTTAGAAAAGCCATAAACCAACAGAATCTCACGGCATGAGATTAATTAGGAATATGATTCGTGGACCTCATCTTGCATTTTCGGCAGAGATAACCCCACACGATAGTCACTAGAGTGCCAGTCTTCTGACTGGCACTTGTGCTAAAGTAAACATTTTAACACAGTAGGAAATCCATTTTGTGGTGGTCTCATAGACGAACACAGCCCTTCCATTTACACGGAAACATAAGGATGCAGGTAGTGCATCATCATCTTGACGTCAGCAAAATTCTCGTGACACTCAAATGTATAGGGCGTTAGAGACACACCCGTGCTATGAAACCCTTTTGACCGAAGAAACCACACAGGACAGCCATTTTTGAGGTGCGCAAAGAGAGACACCGTTGTGAGTCACCGGTATTTTGGTAAACATTCGAAAATCAGGTGATACTGGCGAGGACAATTCATGATGTGCACGAGGACAGCTAATGTTTGGGCAGAGCTTATTCCAAAATGAAAGAAGGACGAACCCACATTGGACTGAGTGAAATGAGCACACATCCCAGTTCGATTACAATTTTCACATGATAGGACCAAATGAATGTGTGCCAGTGAACCTGCGCGTTATTCAGAACTTAAAAAAAACGGTGCAGGAAAGACGGAAGAGAGAAAGATCAAACCAAATGACCACTGGGAAAGTTACGAACATACGTACCCAATAATATGTTTGCAATGTTGCAATATTTGGCACAAGCCATGCAGAGTGTGCAGGATTGTTTGGTGCTACAAGTACGTCACACCGAAAGGGGTTTGCGCAGTCAAATACAGGCATACAAGATTTAGAACAATGGATGGATCAGATTCGAAAGGAGACAAAATAATCCGTAGACGTGATTCAAATACGTAAGGTGAGTCATCGAAAAATGTGTTCAGACATGGATGAGGTGCAAAAGTACATGACCAAGCTGCAGGTTTGCGCAGGCAAATACAGGCATACGAGATTTAGAACAATGGATGGATCAGATTCGAAAGGAGACAAAAGAATCCGTAGACGTGATTCAAATACGTAAGGTAAGTCATCGAAAAATGTGTTCAGACGTGGATGAGGTGCAAAAGTACATGACCAAGCTGCATGGCGAGACTCAGCATGCTGTCAAAGAGGCCAACCAGTGGGTCGTTTCTTTTGCAACGTAAGGCACAACAGGCCATAGAAAAGATAACCGTTCAGAGAAGGATTAAGAAAACAGCTTCGAAAAGATTTGATGTACTATGAAGATCGAATCCTCAAACTAGGAGCAGTTCCAAAGACTCAGAGCAGAATTATTGAGAAATGTAGAAGGTCGAAGTGACAACGACATCGTGTGTTCAAAGTCGATTACGACACTTTAATGCAATGTAATTTCATATAGATACACTGTAAAGGTCATAAAACAGTCATCTGCAAGGGATAGAGTGATGCAGATAGATTTCAAAAACGTGGAGAGATGCGAATCTAGTTTCATGTCTGAGCCCACAAATGCGCAAAGGGACAAAACAAGCGAAAAAAAGGGTATGCCGATGCACCAAAATGGGTACTGGCAAGCTGCAAACGAACTTACCAATTAATCAGAGACAGAGGATGCGCCATATAGAGACAGAATTGCGAAGAGCACAACAAAATACAATGTCAAGCACAAAATGTAACGGACACTGACTAACGTTCAGGCGAGCTATATGAAATACCGCAACAAGTAGATGAGGTAAGAGCAAGCTGCCATACGGAACAGTACAGGCCGTACCAGCCACGTGGACAGTGCAATTGCACAAACGATGCCGAGGATAGCTCAAACCTGTAGATCGTATAAGAGTTTAAATTGTAATTTTTGTCACGGTATTAATCACCTGAGGCACAATATAGACTCAAATATGAATTGCTTCAGAAGACACTGTGCCTGAATTCGAAAGAAAAGAGCTCAGTAAATTCTTTGAGAACCAGGTAAAGAAGAATCACTACTTAGATAACCCACATAGTGATGGAAGACTAATCCAAATATGTACGATCAAAGTCCCATTAAGAACTTTAGTACGTAGAACTGGAGATAACGTGCAAGCTTTCAAGGGAATCCTTTCTCAGTTAGACTTTACATTCAGCGAGGATGATGCACAAAAGCGCAGAAACCAGTAAGACTTGACAGTGATAGGCGGAGGAAAGTAAATGGGAACAATGGCAATAGTAATTGCTTCAGGCCGGAATAGTGGACGAAATCAAGGAAATTGGAATTTAGGTCGAAGCAGTCATAGCTACAACAGTCGTTTTTACCGAAGTAACAATAATAATAATAACAAAAATGGGAATTGGCGAAATGGCGACAATATACCAAATTGGTTTCAGCCACAGAATCAGAAGTACTCGAATTCGAACTACTCTCTGGGGCCAGTAAAAGAACTACAGAATCCTAGTACGTCATCTAGCAAAGGAAAAACAAATTACTTACGATTGAGATTAGACCACATAACCCAGGCAAACGTGAGAATTGACTAAATGTTGAAATGAGAGACCAGGAGGATAATGCACAACCCACGAAAAATTTTAAACAAATTAATCAACTTACATACGATTCAGGACACGAGAAGCCACTAACAGCGACAGAGCATTTAGGAATGAAAGCACACTTAGTATGTTTGGACACGATTGATTAGAATTCGACTGATGATGAGACAGAAATCCTACCAACCGAAATAAAACAAACGTAAAAAAATAAGACATTACCATGACGCTCTTCAAAAGGATTGCTCAGTCATCCCTTGGCATGATATAACCAATGAACCGACATTAGATGGAAAAATTCGGCAATTATGTCGCAAAATTATTGCACTGTATGATAAACATCCTCCTCAACGCACTGTCAAGGTAAAGAGAGCTCCCGCTCCGTGGCTCACCACAACATTACGCCAGTTAATGCATAAACGTGATGCTGCACATAGGGCCTTCAAGCGTAACCCAACTCCCGAGGCGTACGAAGCTTATAGGAAACTCGGAAACAGAACCAAGCAAAGCGTGAGGAATTCCAAAATCAGACATGCCCGCTCTGTCGTATGCGTTATATCAAAACCTGCTGCACTGTGGAAAAAGCTGCCCAGTTTCGCTATAGGGAAGCGAAGATCTGACGCTGTTTATCAAGGTCTGCAGAAGAATTAAACGATTTCTTCTCAACAGCTGCAAACTGCCACGCAGCGACAAATTACCAGCCCCAAGATATCAATTTCTCGAGAGATATGTTTTTCCTAAAACATGTCACTACCGGCACAGTACACAAGGCAGTTATGAGAATCTCTTCCGAGGCAGTAGGAAATGATGGAGTGAGCATTGGTATGATTAAGAACGTTGTAGATACTATTATTCCAGTTATCACAGACTTCTTCAACCTGTCTCTTGTCAGTAGTACATATCTTACTGAATGGAAGCAAAGTTTAATTCAGCTTATACCCAAGACTGACAACCCTAAGTCGCCAGATGACTACAGGCCGATCAGCATACTACCTGCAATATCTAAAGCCCTAGAATAAATCGTCCATGAACAGCTGACTGATTACCTCAATACTCACCCATGACGAATATCAGTCAGGCTTTCGAAAGCACCATAGTACAGAAACTGCATTAATCAAAGTAACTGATGACATTAAACATGCTATGGACAGACGTAAAGCTACTATCCTAACACTGCTTCACTTTAGCAAGGCTTTTGACACAGTTGACTTCGATATATTACTAATTAAAATGAAACAGCTGAATTTCTCAAACAGTGCAATACACTGGTTCGACAGCTACCTCAAAAACAGAAGTCAACAAGTCATTTGTGGGTCGGAAAAGTCATCATGGAAAAGCGTGTGCTCTGGAGTTCCCCAGGGCTCCGTCCTTGGTCCATTACTCTTCTCACTGTACATTAATGATATTTCTTCAGTGATTCACTCCTGCAACTACCATCTATATGCCGACGACATCCAACTGTACATAAGTGCAAGCCCCAAGAACATTGCTGGCTCAGTAGCGAGTATGTACGCAGATCTTTACTCTGTTTCTCGATGGGCACAGAACCTAGGTCTGAAACTAAACCCCAAGAAATCCCAGGTCATACTTATATCTCATCCAAAGTTAATCAGCCGAGACTTTCGTGAAACAGTCCCTAAAATACTCCTCAATGGTACCCAACTACCATACCAAAAAACAGTAAAAGACCTTGGAATAATCTTGGATGAACACCTAAACTGGGAAGAACAAACAGTCACAGCTTGCCGGAAATCGCTCTCCTCCCTACATGCAATTCAAAAATTTAGAAAAATATTTCCAACCCATGTTAAACAAAAATTAGTCCTAACACTAGTCTTGCCTAATCCTTACTACTGCGATGTAGTTCAACACGGCACAAATAGTGAAAATTCTAGATGCCTCGAGCTAGTGATGAATGCTTGCGTTAGATACGTGTGCAATATTCGGTTGTATGATCATATCAGTCCTTCATACTCCCAGCTAGGTTGGATACGCCCACATAAGGCACGCGATCTCTTCACGATGTGCTTACTTCATTGATTTGTTAGCCACTGGTGCCCCCAATACTTAACTTATCACATTAAACACCTATCATCATTCCACAATCGCAATACCAGGTCGGATACATGTATCATCTTGGCTGTACCTTTACATAACACAAAATCTTTCTCCGTGTCATTCTCCATCTCAGCCATACGACTATGGAACGCGCTCTCCTGTGATCTGCGTCTTATTCAGAACTACTCAACATTCAAGAGGGAACTCAAAACTTACATATTAGGGACGGTATAGCCACCATTGTTGTGCCCCACCCATCTCTTTCTTTCTCCTCTCCATCACAGCTTCGAATTTTACCATTCTATTTCTCTTCCTCTAACCTATCTACCTCTTATATATCTCTTTCACCCCATTCTATCGTGTTGTGTCTCTGCTCGACGAGAATAACTCACAAGCTGCAAGAACATAACGAGAAAATTCCCAACTAACAATGGGACTGACACTCACAAAAGAAAAGTATGTTTACTTTCATATACATAGTCACTATTATTATTATTATTATTATTATTATTATTGTTCTTGATTGTTATAATTATTTTTATTGTTATAATTAACATTGTACTATTTTTATAATTTCTATTTTTTTTCTTTAACATCAACACTGCATAATACTTTATATATCCTTAATGTTATGTAGAAACTGTAACTCGTTCAATCTGAGTATGCCTGGTTAGGTGTAAGAGAGGGCCTGAAGGCCCTAATCTTGCCAGGTAAAATGAATGCATTAATAAAAATAAATACATTGTTAACACCAGATGTTTCAAACAGAGAACAGAGTGGTCACAGCTCATAACGAGTAATCAGGCGAAACCTATGATAGAGTACAGACTGATAGCAAATCCGATAATACAATTCAGGAGGTTACGAAGTGATAGTGCGAGCGTACACGGAGGATTATGGCGAAATTGTGCCAACAAGGTCTGGGAAAGCCATCCAGAAAAAGGTGATGAAGCGATTGATGTACCTCCACCACAAAAATTGGTGTTTAAGAGTACAGATGTTATATGCTTGTGTATGAATTGATTGAAGAAACGCTCATGAGAGAGGATGAACGAAATTTACCGCTTGAGTTACAATCAATAATTACGGCTGAAACGGGCAGTACAATTGTAAATGCACTGACAGCGGCAGTGAGATGACAGTCATTTCGGAACAGCTATTCAATCGATGCAACACCGAAAGAGAACTTTTGGTGTTTAAGACGGTAGAATTGGAAGGCCCAGGTGTTGGTCAGGATCGGAAGGTTTCAAGAATCAATCATAAATGGAAGAAAAAGATTCGAGAGCCACTGGGGATGCACCATGTAAGCCATTTAAAGCATACGAGGAATAGAGGGTGACATACAGAGTTCAAAAGATTGACCAGGCGAGGTATACAGGGTGAGTCGCATAACATTACCACTGGAAACACTTCCCAAACCAGAACCAACAGTGAATGACCAATTTCGTAGACCGAAAGTGAGGAACTGTTGTGATTGGTTAATGCAAACCACGGAGAAATGCACGGAAGTCTAATTTTCAACACATATTTATGTTTTTTTTTAAAATGGGAACCTGTTATTATTTTTAGCAAAACTGAAAATAGAAACAAAAATTTAATCAACGCCGTTTCTTACATTGTAAAATGCTAAGTGCATTCAGAGCAATTTGTAACGTAAAGTTGACTATTGAAATCCCAGACGGTCAGTCGCGTTTTGTAACAAACAAGACATGTAGAGGAATGTTTACGAAGACTACGATGTTTACGAGTTTGGCTGTCTCCGTGTCTGCATGTAGCTCTTGCTGAATTAGTCCTTGTACTCAGAGTAAGCATAGTACACCGTGTTACCGGACGTCTGTGCTAGTGTACTGTGCACAAGTAAGGAAAGAAGTACGGACGATAGGAACTTGAGAAGATCGCAAGTACAACAGTGTGTACAGTGTTGTAAGAACTGTGAAAATGGTTTATTCTAACTCTGAGAAGGCAGAGATGGTACACATCTATGGCGAGTGTAGACAAATTGCCGCAGCTGCCTGCAGGTTGTATGCAGAAAGATACCCAGACAGAGATCATCCAGCAGCCGCACATTTGGAAACATCTATAAACAGTTGTATGCAACTGCTGTGGTCTTAACACACAAACGGATCCGTAACAAACCCATCACAGGAGAAGCAGGTGTGTTAGCTGCTGTTGCCATGAACCCACACATCAATTCAAGTGGCATCGCTGGAGGCAGTGCAATGAGTCAAAGTAGTGTGATGCGCATACTTCATCGTCACAGATTTCACTTGTACCAAGTGTCGCTGCATCAGCAATTACATGGAGTGACTTTAACAATCAAGAGAATTTCTGTGAGTAGGCATTAACAGAGATCGCGTTGCAGTTCTACCTGTTTACCGATGAAGCAGGTTTCACAAACCGCTGTGCAGTGCATTTACGAAATAGGCCTTACTGATCCGTAGGCAGTTCTCTCTGGCTTCGACAGGTAGAGCGACAACGACCGTGGAATGTAAAGTGCGGAGTTATTGGCGAGACTCTCATTGGTCATCACTTCATTGAAGGCACCCGAACAGCAGCAAAATACTTTTGAGTTTCTACAAAATGATCTGCCAGCATTGATAGAAAATGTTCGGCTGGTAACGCCTAGACGTATGTGGTATCAACATGATGATGCTATTGCATATTCTGGAATTAACACTAGGTTGACCTAGACAGAATGTTCGACGGGCGTTTCATAGGACGTGACGGACCCCTAAACTGGCCAGCCCGTTCTCCTGATCTTACACGTTTAGATTTCAATATGTGGGATACGTTAAAGGAGAACGTGCACGGTGATGCGCCTACATACTCAGAGAATATGAAAAATCGTACTGAGGCGGCCTGTGGCAACATTACACCAAATGTACTGCGTCGTGTAAGACAGTCATTACGCTGTAGACTGCAAAAGTGTGCACCAAATGATGGCCTGATATGTCAACAAAAATCAAATTTGTAGCTTCAACTAAATTCTCATTTTAATGTACATTTTCTTCTAACAAATCAGTGCCATACAGTATTCTTCAGAGAAAAAAGCTAATAAAAATGTTAGCAAGTGGACGTAACGTGCTGTTCAAGTCTCCTCTGTACCTACGTTACATCGCTGTTCTTTTTGTATCCCTAATTAATTCGGTTCTCTTCAGTACACACGATTGAATTGCTGATGAACTGGTCAAGCGTCAGCTTTATGCTACAAGTTACTCTGGATGCAATTAATATTTTACAATATACGAAACGGCACTGGTTAAATATGTTTTCTATTTTCAGTTGTGTGAAAGACAGTAACAGGTCTCCATATATAAAAAAAGAAAAAAAAAGTAAGTATGTGTTGAAAATCATACGTCCGTATATTTCTCAGTGGTTGGTATTAACCAATTATACCAGCCCCTCTCCTCACTTTCGGTCTGCGGAATTGGTTATTCCTTGTTTGTTATGGTTTGGGAGGTGTTTCCAGTGGTAATGTTAGGTGACTCATCCAGTGTCAGGGCTGTTCCGGTTTATACAATACTAATATAAATTTTATCTGCAGGTCACCTATAACCCAAATTACAGGTGTACAATTAGAGGAAAGAGAATGTTTGAATTAATGGAAGAGGACTGAAAATTATTGCCTATTAACTGACATAATTTCTGATTTTAAAAGGTGATAAGAAAACAAAGGTAAAAAGAGGCCAGAATGATGCATCAGATGTTCAGTAAGAATACAGGTATAAGAATAATTTGGTGATTTATTTGGAGATAATTTGATGAGCCGATATGAGTTAATCTGTAAGGGAACACTTTTGTTTCGAGATTTTAGGGCAAACAAGAATTTATATATATATATATATATATATATATATATATATATATATATATATATATATGTGTGTGTGTGTGTGTGTGTGTGTGTGTGTGTGTGTGTGTGAATAGAACTGATGAGGTTTGGAATCCAACAAATTAACTGCATATTGTAACAAACCTTTCTGACGTGCATACTTTGCATACTTTGACTTTCTCTAAGAAGTCGAGAAAACAGACTGAAGACAAAAAGTATTTGTGTAAAGTAAAAGAGAATTTGACTAAAATAGTTGTTCGACAAGCCCAGGGCCCATTGTAAAGTTTTAGTGCAGCAATCGTGAAAAATCTAGAATTAGCTTATCCCGGTTTATAAAAATTTTCGTAACGGAAGTGGATATCGGATACCGCAACACATCACAAGTCGACGACAATCCATAGGGTCAACGTGAAATTCCCACATCAGACGAGATGGCAGAGCAATGACTATGAGGAATGGCGAACAGAGTGAGAGAAGAGGCGTTTGGGTTTACTGCTCCTGTTGCTATAGTAGAAGAGAGTTTAAAGGACAGTACAGAGAAAGTTAGTCGAAATGTTCATTTTCAAAGGTGGAACGAGGCGACGGCATACGTGGGAGCGGCAAGTGTAACACTTGGAAGAGCCGGTCAGCAATATTACTGCCTAATAAGGCAGCCTGGGGCTATAAAAATATCTCTATGAAGATATATCTACGATGGAAGAGTGCTATTGTTAAGACTAGCATCCCCGAAAACATCATCTTAATTAAGATCAATAACAAATATCAGAAGTATAGATAAAGGGACTGCTGGAAGAAGCAGTTGAGGCGATTGTGCAAAAAACGAATCAATCATTCCTTACCACGTTGATAATATTAGGAAGTCCAGGAAAACAACAGTTATAAATAATAAAAATCGTAATTATCATATCTGAGGCCACAGAAAAGAAAACAAGATACAGGTAAGGATAAAGGAAGAAGTGAGAAATACAGAAGAGACATTGCAGTTGACAGGGAAGAAAGATAATGGACTATAAGAAAGAAGAACAGACCTTCTCACATCCCATCCTTATTTAGAACAACTACTAGAAAACCAGGTTTAGTATACCACCATGAAATACTTTTCTGAGCATTAAATCCACCCTAATATCATTTTATCTTATGATAAATAAGTACAGCGGAGTCTGAAAATAAAAATCAACGCTGATATGGAATAACGACAGATATGATTGGTTGGCACTACCATATATCAACAGGGTATGTACAATGTACATGACTGCTCTGAGAACTTGATCTGCTAATAAACATAACAGTCACAGGACTACTTATGGCGTTCCAACACAACACTCTCGAATTACGTACACCTTCGTCTGCACGGCATTGCACACAAGGTTCAGAAGACTGGACATCAAAATTGACAGAAGATGGGAGAAATCTATAACAAAAACTATGCAGAACATTAGTCATGCTCTATCCTGAAAATACAAACAGAGTTTTCAATACATTACTTTAACATGTGCTTGATGTCATGTCGTTCTACAGTCTACACAAATATACATGACTCAACCCTTCTCATCCATTTTGAGTCATGTACATTTGAGTAGACTGTAGTGCTACAAATATATATGTAACCAATTTTCTGCATTTTGAATTCCTAATATTTCCAGAAGTAATCTGTGTATTTAGGATTTGTTTGTTTCTATCAACATAATTTGAAAGTGTACGTATTTAGGTAGTAACTGAAAAAAAGAGATAATTTCGATTTTGACATGTTCTAATATAAGATAACTGATTATTTATGTAATTTAAAACAAATAAGGTTATATAGACTGGTTGAGGTTATAGTTCAATTCAGTAAACAAAAGTTTGATTATCTTTATGCATTTCTTTCATCATACTTAATGTACATGATTGGTAAAACTAATTTATTGAAATTTTTTTTGATATTACTGAATTGCAAGTTTCAGTCAATAACCTGAAATATAAAATTATAACATGTGAATGATATATCGATGATCAATGGATTATGATATTCAAATACATGAACATCCAAACAAAAGTTATATATTACGGTAATATACTATGGGATAGATTTTTAAGGCAGTTGTACAATATGGGTGGTGCCCTTGCAGGAATGGAAGTTTTCATTGAGAATTTTATATTCTTTCTCGTGGTATTAATAAACGTCTCAACCATTGATTCACCCTAGCACAAAATTAACTAGAAGGGAAAGCACATGTAGGGTGGAGGATAATATTTACCAGCTGACATAATTTTTGTTTCAAAAAATCGATTCCACTCGTCAAGCGAAGGAATTTCATTCCTCGCAAGCTATACTTTGCTTAGAATCCTGTTATATCTATAGTACAGACAATAATTAATTCACGCCTGGGTCACACGAACCTGGTACCAACAAAATACACCGAACTTGCGCGTTCATAGACACGTAGCATTTCTGTAGCACTGGACTGAAGTGGAAGCGAAGTCTCCCAGCTGACATGGGCACAGTAACACGGAATTCAACTTAGGAAAGCCTAAACAAACAAACCCTCTCTGCTGATCAGTTAGGGATTTGCTTCGTGGATCACACCTGGCATTTTCCGTAGATACAACCGCACAACAATGAGACAGCAATGGGCCAGTCTTCTGGCCCACACCTGTTTGTAAACATTTTACCACAGTAGGGGACGAATATTCGCGTGGTCTCATAGGAGAACACAACCCCTCCGTTTACACGGAAAAATAGAGATTCAGATAGTGCATCATCATCTTGACATAAGCAAAATTCAAGCGACACTCACATGTACTGAGCGTGAGAGCTACAACTGTTCGGCAAAATCCCCTTAACTTAAGAAAGCACTCTGAGAGGTAATTTTTGAGATGCATTAAAATCAGGTGATAATGGCGACGAAAATTCACGATATTCACGTGAACAGCTCCTGTTTGGACAGAGCTTAATACAAATGAAAGAAGGTCGACCATTCTTTGGACTGGTTCAAACCAGCTTACACTCTAGTTCGAATCTGAAACCCCACTGGGCAAAGAAACGACGAAGGTTGCAGCAAAAGGACTCTCTGCCGACGCTTGTTGTGGCAGGAGGCGAACCCACAATACAGTAGGGTAAGGATGAAACAATATAGGCATTTGGGTAATTCAGTGGGTAACTCTGTTCCTAGAAGTGCAGTGTGCTCGACGGAGCGCATCCCACTCTGTCGTAGTTTTGGAAGAGACATTTTGGTGTGAACAGCTGTGTATGTTCACGAGACTCTGATATCTCACAATATCTCCGGATTGGAGATTACGAGCTACTAGCTGTGCTAGTCTGAGGGCAACAGTGTATACATAGCTCAGCCTAACCGAGTGAACACAGCCATTTGATTTAGCCAGGGAAAACATAGTTTTTCGCCTTACTGAAACTTGGTAAATTTTGATGTGTTTATCTTGCTTGAAGTTAGGTCCGCTAAGATTTCCTTGTATTAATTTCTCCTTCACACAACCTGAAATGTCTGTGTATGGTGATTATTATAACAAAAATATTTAGTGCAGGTAATAGTTCGTTTGTACGATGTAAAGTAGAGGTTACCCTTTCCTCATTGACATATTTTAGGTCATGTGCAACAGCTATAATTCTGATGTCTAAACGTCACTGTGTCTGGGATCTCCTTACCTGTCAGGGCCCTGGCTCACAGTCAGTTAAAACTTGTCAGAACTATCCGTGTGTGGTAAGTGGTAAGGACTGCTCATACCAAACTGCGTGAGTTCCTTAAACTCCTACTAATTGAATGTAATTTCTGGACCATTCTGTTGGCCTGGCAGCCAACCCAGACACAGCACCACGGTTCCCACATTTGGAGTGGGGGGGGGGGGGGGGGGGATCAGGCCTGAGAGGAGCTAAATTAGCTACTTGTTTGGAAAAAGAATATTTTAGACTAGACTTCCTACGGTGAGCATGTGTAGGGAAGCAGCTACTCGCGCCGTATAAAATTCCAGCAGTCTTTCCGTTGTGTGCCACCAGTCTGCTGTAACTAGCTCTTACGTCATAAATGTTGCGCAATACTTTAAAAATCAAGTAAATAACCTGAAACGTTTCTAGCATGTCAGGAGTAATGCTATATCATTATGTGTTGAATATCAGTTCAATAACTTTAACCATTTTCGAAATTTGGACGCCTTTCTATAAAAATCATTGGTGCAACAGAAAAGAGCTAGACACTTAAAATTTTATATTTAGATTCCTTTCCCATAATAATTTAGTAGAAACAGTGTTCTGGATATCATAAATTAAAATTTTAGTTGAAATTCATGATTTTCTGGTTTTTGTCTTAAAAATTAAGGAAGCAAGATAGATTAAGTAGGTGAATAAATAAAGCTAGGATGTTTAAATTTACGTAGAAGGGAGATCCGCTACAATCATAAAGATGTGAGAACTTTCAACTGAATAACTATAAAACTATAGCGATAGCGTATCTCCAAAGGGCAAGTTCAGAGCTGGTCTACTGCGTGTAGTGTAATTAAATTAATTCTCTCGCCCAAAAAATTTGACTTAGCAACATCAAACGTTTACTTACCTGTGTGCTGATTGCACATTTACATTGAGAGCTTCATTGGCCATCAGCAAAGGGAGCAGTGATTTATTCGATAACTTTAAGTGGTGCATTACTAGCCCAGCGGCTAGTCGGGACAGCGAATTTAATCAGGGGTTCCCTTAGCCGTCCGCACCGCGGCTTTATAGATAAGAACGCTGCGCGAGGAAAGAAGACCCCAGTTCTCTCCAGACGCTGATCAGCGCACCACCTGTGCCGGGAGTAGCGTCGCGTCGGTATCATTGTTATAAACAGCCTCGGATGCCGTAATAAGTTACTCGGAATACGCGTAACCATGAAATCATTTTCGAGTGAAGTGTTAATTCTGGGATGACTTTGATGATTTATCTTCAGTTCGCGTATGTCGTATTTTCACGTGCCGCCGCGGGACAGACATTCTACCATTATTTAGCGTGGCTTTTGATGAAGATCATCATCAAATTATGGCGAGCATTCACTTAAACATTTAATTTGAACAGTTATAGTTGCATCAGCGCATTAGACTCTGAACTGCTCTGGAAGATGGATTGTGTGGATTCTTTTCGGTTTGTGACTTTCAGAATATAGTGAACCTTTTAGAGTGAATCTTTTTTGATTATGAATCCCAGACAATTTCCTAATTCCTCAGAGCTATAAGCTGTAGCTATAAGCGTATTTCTCAGTTGAAGTGGGCACTAGGAATCCTAATTACAGGTTTCACGTTTTGCTAATCACTTTCTGGTTGCCAATATTGTAGTTAGAGAGCCAGTGTTGAGAACGGCAAACAACAGCATTAAATAATTCATAGTAACATTTCAATAAACAAATTTCCATACGCCGCCCCACCTATGGTGCATCGGCCGGGAGAGACATTCCACATTTAATATACAAATTCCTGATACGCCACCCCACACATGGTCTTCTATCTATACCAGATGACAGTCCATCATTTACGGAGATACCTTCCACCTCAGGCTCAGTTTACAGCAATCTCTCTTAAATGTCCTCCTCCACCCACTTTCCGCCAACCGGCCCCCTTCGAGAAGGACTGTTACCTGGTCCAGGTAAAATGTTTTGCGAACCGACGCCCTGCTGGCCATGCCTTAGCGGAAGGAGGAAGGGGGGGGGGGCGGTTTCGGTCAGAAGTCCCTGACAGATACGATCCACTGAGCGCTGCTTCCCAGAATCACTCACGCAGCCCAGTCGTTGCACTCAGAATTTAAGTTCCCCAGTTTATCTCTCTCATTGTTTCCTTGTTCTCCGTGCTGACTTTCAAAATAAAATGAAATGAAATTATGTTGGTGGCCCTCAACTACGTACGCACCTACTCAACATTGAAATAGTAAAAGTTTTGGCTGCTTTCGTTGTCTAGCAGCTGGGATACGTAGTTGCCACACTACAGGCCAAATACTGCTGAGTATACAGTATACGATAAGAATGCGCACATGAATCGAATGGTCGAAGGTTTCTATCACTCGGCAATTGCGAATTATGAGAGTAACATACAAATTTATAAATCAGAAATTGCAATTAAATAAAATCTGCAGGTACTAATTTAACAACTTTAAATGATGAGTACGACAGTAGAAGTACTTTTGAGAATGCGGTATATTTCTGTAAAACACTTATTGGTGTCGATGGCCCAGCAAGTAACTAAAATATACGTTGAATAACAGGGAAACAATGGATTCATACTGCACATAGCTAGTTCTGAACAACAACACCAAAGCTCACGAGATATTCACTTCTAAGCGCACACTACTTCACTGTAGAAGCCACGGAAATATCACAAGTGCACAAGTCAGCACTACGAAATACTTCTATCTGCCGATACTAAACTTTAAAGTAATAAGTATATTGAAAATATGATTAAACCTTCAGAATCGTCGTGCAAATAATGGTGATGTACATGTTTCCTTTTGAGGTATCATGATTCATCTGGCTACTATTAATTTCTATACGAACTGTGAAATGTCTGCCACTAAGGTTTCACAAAGTCCGCCATCTTTGACACTCCCGGCGTGTCTCCTTCATCAACACAGCGTCACCATGGAATTTCCATCCACGCGGCTGGACCCCTCTAGCTATGGCCAGCGTCTGGCACCACGTGGTGGGCCTGCCGAGCCCCTCCCCCCCTTCCCCGGACCTTGCGGCCACTGCTTCCTCCGAATTTAAAATATATTCAGGGCTCGGTGACTCGCCCTTTACCTCACATCCGCCAGCTACAAGATCTCTGCAGGTTATACATTCAATAATAAAAAATCATTATGCCCACAATTTCTTTATGTAAAAAGTCATAAACCAAACATACCAAATGTAGTACGGGGAACGCCGAGACCGTGCCCTAAACGATGAACTTTTATCTGAGTGGCAATGTCGTTAAAGTGAGAGAGTGACGTGTCACCTCTCAGTATCGCTTTGTAATATTAGCCACCATGACTTTGCTATGTTGGTCCTATGAACAGTTGAACATAAAGGGAAATACGTCTGCAAATTTCCCGAGGCCATGCAGCTCCACTGTATGTTTCAATGTTCATGGCTTCCTATTGAATAAAATATATGTGAGATAAAACGGCCTCCATTTTGGATCTTGGGATGGAGGCTACTGCGGGTGAAACATCATAAAGAAAGGATGTCATCATCACCAATAACAAATCATGTTCTACGGTTCGGGTAAGTGCTGGGTTATTACACCGAATCAAATACGTATAAGTAAAAGAGTTAGTCTGATAAAGAATAAGAATAGAGTAATGCGGGTGGGCTGCTGTTAAGAATTAATATCTAAGGCAACGTTGTTTGGCACCAGTGCAGAAATTACTAACAAAATTGGTATGAATAATTTTGTAGTTCTAGCCGAGAGTGGCTTGTTTTACAATTCCGATGGGAATCCATGTCGTATGTTATGGAAATCGGCCGAATGACATTAGTGTTATCGTCTCCTATTGACCTAGTTCCACGGATCGTGCCATGAAACAAATAATTCAGAAACGCTTTTTATGCGCTGTTCTGAGAACTACGTTTGCTTCTCTGATGACCCTTATCAATAACTATCAGAACTTTAAAAAGTTCAGCCGTAAAAGGATGCAAACCGATAGCTGTATCGCTAGCAAACATTCCCGTGCTTTATTCCCAATTACACACTCATTCTTCTCACAATATCATTCGTACCCTATGCAATCTGCTGCTCGTAGTAATTTGCTCTTTTGCAATGCATTTATGATCAGTATGAAAAGCTGTTTACTTAGAATCAGCATCAATATGTAACATCTGCACGGTGTAGTTACAAAGGAATAATTCAGTTTCAAAAGCGAGGATTGCTGCTACTGTGGCTTTACAAAATCTGACTGCTTTTCATTGGTCACTCACCTTACTCAACAAAGCGAGAAGAATTGTTTCTTCTTCTTTTAATCACGACTGTAAAAAATAATTAATGTAGAGTAATGAAGTTTCGAAATATATTTGTCTAGGTTACACATTTAAGTAACACAGGAAGGTCACTGGTTAATGTAAGCGCGAGGGACAAGCCATTGCAAACGTCGAACTTTGGTACATTAATAGCCGGTGTAACCAACAGAATGTGCAAAATTGCATGCATTGTGGTGTGCACTTTCTGGACGTGACATTCCTGGATGAAGTCCCATGCCTGTTCCACTTGTTCGACCAATACTGGGACGGTTAATGCTATTTGTCGATGGCGCTGGAGTCGCCATTTGATGATATTCTACATGTGCTCGATTGGAGACAGATGCGGTGGTCGTGCAGCCCAAGGCAACACGTTGACACACAACACAGCATGTTCAGTTCCAACAGTGCCATGTGGGCTAGCTGTTGCAAAACACCCCCTGGAATGCTATTCATGAATGGCAGCGTAAAAGATCGAGTTACCACACCGACGTACAGTTTTGCAGACACGGGGAATGGGTGCTCCTGCTGCGGTACGAAATCGCACGCCAGACCGTTACACCAGATATACACTCCTGGAAATGGAAAAAAGATCACATTGACACCGGTGTGTCAGACCCACCATACTTGCTCCGGACACTGCGAGAGGGCTGTACAGGCAATGATCACACGCACGGAACAGCGGACACACCAGGAACCGCGGTGTTGGCCGTCGAATGAAGCTAGCTGCGCAGCATTTGTGCACCGCCGCCGTCAGTGTCAGCCAGTTTGCCGTGGCATACGGAGCTCCATCGCAGTCTTTAACACTGGTAGCATGCCGCGACAGCGTGGACGTGAACCGTATGTGCAGTTGACGGACTTTGAGTGAGGGCGTATAGTGGGCATGCGGGAGGCCGGGTGGACGTACCGCCGAATTGCTCAACACGTGGGGCGAGAGGTCTCCAAAGTACATAGATGTTGTCGCCAGTGGTCGGCGGAAGTTGCACGTGCCCGTCGACCTGGGACCGGACCGCAGCGACGCACGGATGCACGCCAAGACGGTAGGATCCCACGCAGTGCCGTAGGGGACCGCACCGCCACTTCCCAGCAAATTAGGGACACTGTTGCTCCTGGGGTATCGGCGAGGACCATTCGCAACCGTTTTTCCCCCATTCCTGTCAAATGCTCCCTTATGCTCTCCCTGAACCTCTGTACAACCTCTGGTTCTTTTAGTTTATCCAGGTCCCATCTCCTAAAATTCCAACCTTTTTGCAGTTTCTTCAGTTTTAATCTACAGGTCATGACCAATAGATTGTGGTCAGAGTCCACATCTGCCCCTGGAAGCGTCGTCTCACGCGGTCTGCACGTCCAGCTGGGCTACGGTCCCGCACACCGTTAGGCCGTCTTCCGCTCACGCCCCAACATCGTGCAGCCCGCCTCCAGTGGTATCGCGACAGGCGTGAATGGAGGGACGAATGGAGACGTGTCGTCTTCAGCGATGAGAGTCGCTTCTGCCTTGGTGCCAATGATGGTCGTATGCGTGTTTGGCGACGTGCAGGTGAGCGCCACAATCAGGACTGCATACGACCGAGGCACACAGGGCCAACACCCGGCATCATGGTGTGGGGAGCGATCTCCTACACTGGCCGTACACCTCTGGTGATCGTCGAGGGGACACTGAATAGTGCACGGTACATCCAAACCCTCATCGAACCCAACGTTCTACCATTCCTAGACCGGCAAAGGAACTTGCTGTTCCAACAGGACAATGCACGGCCGCATGTATCCCGTGCCACCCAACGTGCTCTAGAAGGTGTAAGTCAACTACCCTGGCCAGCAAGATCTCCGGATCTGTCCCCCATTGAGCATGTTTGGGACTGGATGAAGCGTCGTCTCACGCGGTCTGCACGTCCAGCACGAACGCTGGTCCAACTGAGGCGCCTGGTGGAAATGGCATGGCAAGCCGTTCCACAGGACTACATCCAGCATCTCTACGATCGTCTCCATGGGAGAATAGCAGCCTGCATTGCTGCGAAAGGTGGATATACACTGTACTAGTGCCGACATTGTGCATGCTCTGTTGCCTGTGTCTATGTGCCTGTGGTTCTGTCAGTGTGATCATGTGATGTATCTGACCCCAGGAATGTGTCAATGAAGTTTCCCCTTCCTGGGACAATGAATTCACGGTGTTCTTATTTCAATTTCCAGGAGTGTAGATCCAGTGTGTCTAGTACGAAGATAGATTGGTTTCAGACCCTGAAGTGATATCCTTCTAAACAACAAGGCCATCACTGGCACCGAGGTGGAACAAGCTTCCATCAGAAAACGCCACGGACCTCCTCAAAGCCCTCCAGTTAATTTTCTTTTGACACCACTGAAGTCGCAGGGGGCGGCTGTTTGGGGCCAGTGGATTGCACGTTGTAGGGTGCCTGACTCGGAGCTGTCCTCGAAGTAGTCGAGTTTAAACAGTCCGTTATGTCACTGTGATGTCAACTGCTGCTCAAGCTGCTACTGCAGATGTAGTACGATGCGCCAGAGCCATTCGCCAAACACGATGGTCTTCACTCTCGGTATCTCCGCGTGGACGTCCAGAGCCCGGTCTTGAAGGAATGACGTTTGAGTTTAACGTACCGTCGACATAGAGGTCATTAGAGACGGAGCACGACCTCGAATTGTGTCACGGATGGGGAAGTAAATCGGCAGTGCCATATCCTGTCTGGAGTGATTTAGGGGAACCACGGAAATAATAAATCTGGATGGCCGGATTCGGGTTTGAACATAGACCTTCCGAATGAGAATCTAGTGTGCGAACCACTGCGCCACCTCCCTCGGTGAGCGCTGTATTCCCATGGCCTCCGCTGACATCAATCATGTACAGTGGCTATGTTCCTGCAAAATCTTTCTGCAATATAGCAGAAGAAACATCCAGCTTCTCGTAGTCTTTTTACGCGACCTCCTTCAGACTCAGTGAGGTGCCGCCGTTAATGCATTCTTGACTAATATCAACTCACCAAGTCCAGTCTCAAAAGAAAGTAACGCGCACAACGGTTACAGCGTGAGTTTCAAGCAAACCTATTTTTTTTTTCAGTCAAACTGGACAACTTCGGTGTCGGTGATGCGGATGAAATGATGACGAGGACAACATAACACCCAGTCCACGAGCGGATTAAATCTCCAGCCCAGCTGGGAGTTGAACCCGGGGCCGCAGCACGGGAGGCACGCATGTAACCACTCAGCGAACCAGGCGGACAACATCCCGAGTATCACCAAGACTAAGAACAAACTGCGTCTGGATACTGATGGTAAAAAATAAATTGTGGAAATAGAACCTGGTGCATACATATCGATGATTGAAACTAAGTCTTAAAACAGTCTGGAAAAGGTATTGAGGTATGTGAAAGCATCAATAAACTGAAATCTGAAATAAGGACTGTGAATGAAACGATTGACTTTAACCAGAAAGATTAAATCGGGTGCCTAATGGGTTTAACAAAAAGATAGGTGTTGAAGAAGGATCGTAGTAAGTTTTTCAAGCCACGTCAGACTGTGGACATACTACCTGTCAGCACAATCCGAGTGGAGTATAACGTTGCAACGAAATCCTATCTCAACGACAGTCTGATTCGTACTATTTGTGGATTGTTCCCCTCAGTTGTAGTAGGGTATAAGATTGCTGAGAGTCCCACCTATGCAATACATCTTCCAGTGACAGTTCAGACATTGGAGTATTTAGAGTTGCATATTGTGAACCAGAATAATCAACTTGTAGAATTTCGTGGCGAGGAAATCATTGTACGATTACATCTAAGACAGGATAGTTGTACGGCACAAAACTTTGCTGTGGAACCACAAAGTCGTAACTTGTGCGAACAACGAGTTTCTTAAATCTGTTTGTTTGAAACGTTGCAATCACGTCCTCACTCGGTACAACCAGTCGAGTATTATGAGCTTATTGCACGTCAGGAACACTTCTCGCATAAAGTTTATGCTTCAACCACATTTAACAAGGGTGGTGAAATTAGGATTGTCATCCAACACCAAGACGTGCTGACGCTTCCATCCAATAGTTTCACATATCTGAAGGATCATTCAAGAAACACGACAGGAGGGCTACAGTAGGATCCATGCTTACACATAACGCTTTAGCATTCCTGTTTCGAGAAAAAAGCTATGACTCAATGGGTCTGCGATCGACCGTACGCACAATATCGGCATAAAATCAACCCTCAAAACATACTTTTCTGCGTCACACAAAGATTTGAATGGTTTAGAAAATTCAGGATGGTCATAGACGATCCGGAGCATAGAACAGTCGCAGACTACAAAACCTCTCGTACATACCTCTAAAAATGCTTATGGGCTGCTCTTAAGGAAATGAAGCAGATTATTATGAATGCCGAACAGGAACTCATTCTGGTGTGAAGTACGACGGATAATAATTCGTATATTCAAGGAGCTCAAGGAGAAAATATATTCACAATCAGCAAGATAATATGGAAAATGCCTCACATCAGTGCATCAGACGAGTAGCGTTTGAAGCTTTTAAAAAATCTGAACTCCTGTACATACCTATCACTAACATTCCGCTCTTTGGAGGTTTTCGAATACACAATGCTACCTACTGCAAGCAGACAAACATGGGCTATTAAAATCTCTTCGCAGCCAAAGACGCCTACATTCACCATATTTCCGTTTAAGACTGATAGAAGGGGAATATAGCAAATGATTCCACTGTATTCGAAAACTGTGCGTTAAATAATGCCAGAGTCTACCTGAATTCAGAATTCTACCCATATGACACTGTACACCTTCAGTGGATGAAAATATATACAGTCTCGCTTATGACATGTGTGCAAAGTTTCGTGCTTCTTACTATGAAACTGCTGAAGAAGAAGGAGAAGGGTGTCTACTCAGCTCACGGAAATTCAAGGAGCTATCACCGATCATCGTAGTAGACCGATCAAAACAGAACGAGACAATTAAGTCTAGAACTTCAGATATACGAACACACTACAGCGTTTGATCTAGTTCCTCATTACCGTGAGATTAATTACTACTGGCTCACTGACGTTGTGCAACGAGTTGAGTAGATGAACAGGTGCTCAACTTACCCCGAGTATTTCACAATGGCATCTAAAGGTGTGAACATGATTGCAGATACTCAGGGTTTCTATGATAATGAGCGTAGACGGTTCATATTTAAAGATGTAGCGTAAACAGAAGATGCCGGTTTATAGAGACATTCTCAGCAAACACTACACCCTCGAGGTCTTTCATGGAGGCAGATTGCGCTAAAACATGGTAGAATCCAAAGTGGTTAACACATTTCTTCAGTGGAATTCACTGGGATGATCCTGGCATGCTGTATAAAGATATGGTGGCGTCGCTTCTACTATTCGACCACACGGATACCATCATCTACGCCACGCAGCGTAGCCCCGCGGTCTGGGCCCCTTGTCACGGTCCGCGCTGCTCCGCACGTCGGTGGTTCGAGTCCTCCCTCGGGCATGGGTGTGTGTGGTGTCCTTAGAGTAAGTTAGTTTAAGGTAGATTAAGTAGTGTGTAAGCTTAGGGACTGATGACCTGAGCAGTTTGGTCCATAAGTTCTTACCAAAAATGTTCACTTTTTACCGTCATCTAGGTGAAGAAGTAGCAGAAGTTCTCAGGGATGTGTGTAATCTTCAAGTATTCTGCTATTAAAGAACTCGAATTCTATAGGTGTCCTGCTCACAATGACTCAAGAAGCAGACATGTGAGGACAGTGCTGCTGTGTCTGCTTAGGAAAATGAAAATCCGGCCGCAGTGGCCGAGCGGTTCTAGGCGCTACAGTCTGGTACCGGGCGACCGCTACGATCCTGCCTCGGGCATGGATGTGTGTGATGTCCTTAGGTTAGTTAGGTTTAAGTAGTTATAAGTTGTAGGGGACTGTTGACCTCAGAAGTTAAGTCCCATAGTGCTCAGAGCCATTTGAACCCTTTGAAAATGAAAAAAAAAGAAAAATACTTTTAAGGTGGATGAAAAATAAATGAATTTTTACCTCATAAAATGTGAGTGATTTCTCTTCGTCCTGTTCCCATTTCGATAGTATAAAATTTGGTTCAAATACAAAGTCTGTGGTTTTCTTTAAGTATAGTTTAGACATGTTTGCTCCATGTCTTTGGAAGCGAACGGCGCCACGTGCCTCCTGCTACCATAACCCTATTCGTACTGTTCGATAGGCGTAATACATAGCAACCATTCTGTACGTTTTTTTAATCTCGGTCTTAAGCTTCACCTCCTTAACAGCATTCATTTCAGGAAAATTAACGTCATTTGTATTGTACATACACACACACACACACACACACTCCCACACATATACACAGGATATGAATAACAACTATATAGATGGTAATTAATTTTTTCGTTTACTTTGTTCACATAAACACACTTCAGTTCTAGATATTACAATTCAGTTCTTGAGGTACAGTTCAGTTCTTGAAGCACAATATAATTCCTGAGGTACAATTTGGCTCTGATATTCCAATGCGGAGATACTTTTAGCTTACAGGCTGCAACAGTAATTCTAAAAAACTAAACTCTGCTCGAACAGTCCTTGAAGGACCAAGTGTGGCATCCGGCCGCCGTGTCATCCTCAGACCACAGGCGTCACAGAATGCTGAAATGGAGGGTCAGGTAGTTAACACACCGCTCTCCTGGCCGTGTGTCACTTTACGAGAATGCCAGTAGTAACTCTGATCGGTAATGTACAAGTATTTTACTGTGGGCTTTCCTGTAGCACTGGATGAGAATGTGTAAAATTTTTCCAGATATATAAATCTAAACTAAAAACTAATGCAGAGATACCTTTTTCTTACTACTACAACTAAATTCCACAGTCCGGGTAGCATAGCTTTTACAATAATTCTGATGGGCTGTGCACACTTAGAACCCAATTTCCACCGCCAATATAGCAAAGGTTCTTCAATAATATACACTTAAAAACTAATCTGACTTGAATGGCTAGCGGCAGGTGAGAAACTTACAAACTATTCTATTTAGAAGATGCATTTGGTGTGTAGATATAAATATATATTTACAGGGTACACATATGTTGTGTATGAATAAATAAGTATATTTTTTGTTTATGCTCTTTCTAAATTTTTTTAAATATTTTCTGGCACATGATATATATATATATATATATATATATATATATATATATATATATATATATATATATATATATATACGTGTCACACACACACACACACACACACACACACACACACACACACTCACTCACACTCATACTTACATACTGCAAAATTAATTATGCTATGATAAAAATGTCATATTACTACTCTGCAGGCTCTTTCTCTCTGTGTCTCACTCACTCATTCTCTCCCAATCAGAGTCATCCCCTCCTTCTCCCAGTGAGTAGTGTGAGTCCAGGAGAGTTTCAGTCCCATCATCACAAATTACCCTTTTGTCATCATGAGATGGCAGGCCGATTTTAGACTGCAGAACAGTGTACACCTCATGCCGTCTAGAGCGAATACTAGTTTGCCATACCATATGCGGTGGCTCTGGTGCAGCACCGCGGACTCCACTGTGCAGGCACCACAAATGGTCTGCAATATAGAGGGTTCTTGATGCTATATGACACACACCTCTGGCCTGTTTCTGGGTGCACTTTCCAACATGCGATATGCATACAGTTTTGATCGCAGACCTACGAACTCCACAATCAGCAATCTGTTCACCTCGTTTGTCATAAGGTAGATAACCCTCTTGTTCCATACAACAACACCACAAGGGTTATTGACCATGTATGAGGACGTGACGAATTCATTACCATGGATTGCAGTTCTTCACCCAACAAAAGCAGCAATCTGTATTCATATCAAGTAATTTAGGGTCTGCGAAATGAGTTTTCAAAATTATAAAGAAAGGGGTTCATGTGGAGTTTGGGTAGGTCTGCTGTGCACATCCCCACATAAATAGATTTCTAAATTGTACTGTAGAATTCGCCATCACCACAGCACTTAAAATTAGGTCATAACTACCATCCCATTCGGTTCTAATCTAAATTTCATGTCGTTCCCTCAAATTCTCCATTGAATTGAATTATTCATTAATTTATAAAATTCTCGTAGAAGCTCTCTGTCTCATATTCAGTTCAATATACTTTTCCAACCAGGGGGACTGTTTGAAGGAGATAGCTCTGGCGGTTCTAACCAGCTCCATCCATAAGCTGAGACACTCATGGAGATTTCGATAATGAATAATGTATCTCCTCTTATTCCCCAGCGTTATCATTAGTTTTTGGATGAAACCTCCTTCGAGAACTAGTTGCTCTGGACACAGTGGCAAATCACCGTGTGAATCTTGCAAATTAATAGGGTATGTGAGTTGTGTCTCCACCACATACCCTACATCAGAGTCAGTTGTCGTTCCTCAATTATTTTTATACCAAATCCCTTGCGCTTGTCTTCGGGCATCGAAACTCACTAATTGGCAATAATTGCTGTTTGGTGTGCCCGCATAAGTTACTTACATCCAAGTACATTATGTAACTGAGGTCACCCATCCGTGGGTTACTTGCCTCTGCATGTATATGGACATTGGCAAAGTTCCCCACAGACTCCTTGCTCAAAGAAAAGAAACATTTCAGGATGTCAGTAATTAGATGCCGCACTTCGTTTTCCTGAACATTGCATCCCAAGACAACCCAGATGAAGTGTAATAAAAGGCGGAATCCAGAGAGTATGTGGTCATACATAGACTCTGGAATGCCTCAAAAACGTTCGCAAGTATCCAGGTAAAGCCATGTGTATTCTCCTAAAGAGATGTATTGAATTCTCACATCACGAGAGGCTCATGCTCTGCATCTCTTATGGTATCGCCTATAACATTGCTGGAGAATGCAGTTATGTTGGATAGCCTTGTTCCATCGAGTGTTGCCAAGCTTTCTACATACCCATATGGTAAAACCCGCTTCCTAGTCACTAGTTGAAACTTTTCCTCGTTGACAAATGCAACTTGAGATATATTCATATCCCCCTGAGGCTGAGTTTCAACGACTTTCTGGAGTGACCGCTGCATAAAATGTAGTGTATCAAGGAAGGGGAGAATAATTCTTGGCCTCATTAGTTTGGAGATTGATATGTATTTCTCGACGGTCTCAGTCAAGTGCCCAACAAGGAAGTGAGCGTCGTACCAGCTTAAGTTATGGAAGAAAACGGGTACGTGTCTTAGTAGCTGGTACTTTGTATTGCACATATTGTCATGTGCGCCATGGATCTTCGCCGTAAGATGACAGTCGTCCCTACGAGGATTTTCCGCTTTTCTATCTAAGGTCAGCCCACAGACATGACATTTAATCGCATTATGTACAAATCTTCATTCTCCTTCGATTTGGTCGTGGGAACGTTGTCTCTGTAAAGGTTATCAACCTCCCATGAGAGGTTTACGAGCTCAGTGAGCAGCCAAGCCGCAGGATTGTCCCTGACATAAGACTTTTAGTAGTTAAGACTAGAAACACTTTGTTACACTGCCACATATGGTACATGTTTTCCTTTAAAGGTGGTATGTGAGGTCGTGGGATCACCTTTACAGTGGGTCACAGGAGCGAGGAGGCATTCAAAGTTGGTGTGCACTACAAAAGGGCATTGCTCCTGGTGGTGAAATTTTTAAACTTTATGAATATGTTTTCCTCATTAGACATAATATCATACAGCGAATTCTTGGAAGTGCAATATACCAGATGTGATGCTAATAAATTATCCGCGGAAAAATAATTCAAGCACCTTAAGAAAGTTTTATGTTCATATTTACTCAACTGAGAGAATAGGAGTGAGGACACGTCTTTGATCCAAACATAATGATAATTATCACCTCCAGAGAAGAGCATTGTTTACATGCATCTCAGACTCACCAGAAAACTTTGAGAAACGGAGGGAGCCGTCGACTTTATACTTGTCCTTCTCATCTGACTTGCTTTTCTTCTCCAGGCTATAAACATGGACCAATATTCCGGTACTGTGCGCCTCTAATTTAGGTATGTCGTGGATCTTGGCGGGGAACTCAATACCATCAAAGTTATATCACCCAGACATATAATCACCTACGTGGCAGGTAACAGGTCGCTCAGGAAGGTCTCTGTAATTGTAATTTCTCTCGCAAGCCAGTACTGACCATACAAAACGAGCCTGATCCTTTCTATTTTAGACATTGATGCATGCCTGCTTGTTAGCAATCCATAGGGAGGTTGATATAGCTAGACCCTCCATTCACTGGATCACAGACATGTGTATGGATGTCCAGATGTAGTATTCGGTACTCCGCGTTATCACGCCAACCCCCCCCCCCCCCCCCCCCCCCAATCCCTCACGCCAAAGGTATTGAATACCTGTTTTTTCAATGGCAGAGGCATTTTTCGGGGGGAAGAGTGGTTGCTATGGTCTGACGCACGGCACCGCACCGCATTTAATGGCAAGATACCGCTTATCATTGATTGAGAAGCCCCGTTTCCACGACAGGAAGCCCTGCTCTTAGAAATCCTACAGAGTCGCGCTACCTTCCTGCCAGATTGTCGATCTTTATGAACGAGATTCGCTCCTCAGAGGCGTCTTCTAACACCGAGTATTCTAACAGTGACCTGATGTCTTTCTCTAAAAGGATGGGAGGGGGAACTGCCTCTAGCCCAGTGTCTTCTCTGTTGCTAGTGACATTACTACTCCAGAGCGACGATGTCAAGGCTGTCGATGATGGAGTCGGTGAGGTGCACAGGGTATATGCCGAGTCACGCATACCTTTCATTGCGACGAAGATTCTGACGAGGCTTAGGTAGCACCTCCTCGTCAGGCCAATAGGAGCAGCCTGATCATGGCGATGGTTCCTGATGCTGCTGTTGCTGCTGCTGCTGCTGTAGGCCTGAGCCGGTAGCCAGAGGGGTGGTAGCTCCTTGCTCGACCAAAAAACGCGGTTCTGTGGTGGCTGTGGCGGCCGTGGCGGGGCAGCGGTGGTGGCAGCTGCAGCTTCTCACGCGGCGACTGGCGGCGTCCTCGCTGGCGAAGCGTGATACTCAAGACTCCGTCTCGATGTTATGGGCTTCGCTGCCCCCGGTACTCGATCCACGCTGTATTGCGTAATTGCACGTCAGACGCGACTGCTGTAGAACAGAGAAAGAATAATGAACAGAATTAAGCACAACTTCTAGACAATGTGTGCTGCTGCTGCTGTGAGGAAAGAAGGAACACTGATTGTCTGTAAGTAGAGTGATTAAATACCTTTCACTCTCTGGGTCTACGGCGTGAACATTTCATCGACATTGGCAAGTATCTCTGCCACCCACTGAGGAAACTCATCCTCTAACAGGGCCAGGTCACGCTGCTTTTGCATCTCTTCATCTACGGCAATTTCCCTGACCATTCTGGTGTCTTATCCTCGTCAGAACGCCTCCAATCCATCTCGCCTACGACAATAAAAAGATATATGTACAGATTTGTTGAGAAGCAGAAGGAGAAGAAGAACCTTGTATACCACATACGCAAACAAAAGAACATAGTTAGAATTCTCTTTTGTTTCACTTACACTTACTGCTCTGAGGTCCCACTGTGTTCCAGCGAGTGCTGCTGCAGATGGAAAATAGCCTTCAGTTGCCTATCTGGGAAGTCTAACCTATCTAGAATTGTTGCTTCAG
The DNA here is from genome assembly GCF_023897955.1 of Schistocerca gregaria. Lineage (NCBI taxonomy): Eukaryota > Metazoa > Arthropoda > Insecta > Orthoptera > Acrididae > Schistocerca > Schistocerca gregaria. Next base: position 438,414,662 of record NC_064920.1, read on the forward strand.
AAAAATAAAACTAAGTTTCTTTTATGAATTATATAGTTGCTACTACATAGATATTTTTTTTTTCTATATTTATGCGTCTGTTGGAGCTATGTTTTTGCTGCTGGACAGTGTTCAACGGCATGTGGGTTCTGTATTTTCTTCAGGCTCCAGCACTGCCTCCAGGTCGAGCTGCATTTTCACCATGTGAGCTGTAACAAGAACAAGTATGAAATAAGAAATAAACCAAACATACAAAACATATTACACTACGACTGACATGAAACTTGTTTTAATACTCACATGGCAGCTCTAGTTGCTGGCGTTCCACAGGACGGTGGACCTTGACCAGAAGACTTTGCTGTGGCCCAGTTTCCTTCTTCTCTTCCAATCTACGCTGGTAGTCCTGGATAAAATCCTGGAGTAGCACTGAACAAAAACTAAAAGAACGGAAGACAGATTCTGCTGGAATATTGCTGCGTGATGTGGGATCCTTACCAGGTGGGATCGATGTAGAACATCGGAAACTGCAAAGGACGGCAGCTCGTTTCGTATTATCATGCAAGAGGGGTGAGAGTGTCACTGATATGATACGGGAGTTATGGTGGTAGTCATTGAAACAAAGGTGGTTTTCTTTGTGACGAGATCTATTTCCGAAATTTCAAGCACCAACTTTCTCTTGCGAATGCGAAAGTATTTTGTTGACACCCACCGATGTAGGGAGAAATGATCATCATATAAGAGAAATCAGAGGTCGAACAGAAAGATTTAGGTGTTCCTTCTTCCCATGCGCCATTCGAGAGTGGAATGGTAGAGAAGTTGTATAAAAATTGTTTGATGAACCCTCCGCCAGGCACTTAAATGTGAATTGCAGAGTAACTATGTAAATATAGTTGTAGATGTATGACAACTTAAATTGTTTAAATAAAAAGCGCATACAAAATAAAGACTTACGTATAGAGCATCCAGTCAATTTCCAGATGGGGAGGGATAATGGGAGAGGGGGGGGATAGGAAGGAAGGAGGTGGACTTATATTATGGGAGGTAACCCAGTTGACCTATTTCCTCCCAAAATTTGAACTTCCTACCGTGTCGTCACTGCGATGTTACCACAACTATGGCCGCCAGCTTGCATTCGTCATCTTGAATACATTTGGCACCATTGCAGAGTGGGGTAGTACTGCCATTTTACTACTACTAGCAACAGCAAACACATGCAAGAATTTTTACACAATCAGCTTAATGGCTCATGCATCTATGTTGCTGAGAAGAATGGAAAAAGGTTGAGGCTATGTTACATGACTGTCAGTTTGACTCTACAAAAGGTGAAAGCAGCAGAGTCGCAGTTCTGACGTTGTAGTTGATAATGGAACCAAGCGAGAATAGGAATCAAGACAAATTTGTAGAACTAGTCTACCTGTAAAAAGCGTTCTACAATGTAAAACGTTGCGAAATGTTAGAAATAATGAGAAAAATAGGGGTAAGCTATAGCGAAAGCTGGGTAATATACAATATCGACAAAAAACTAGACATAACGACGAGGCTGGAAGGCCAAGAATAAGGTGCTCGGATGAAATAGGGTATAAGACAGGAATATAGCCTTTCGCCATTACAATTCAATCTACACTCCTGGAAATTGAAATAAGAACACCGTGAATTCATTGTCCCAGGAAGGGGAAACTTTATTGACACATTCCTGGGGTCAGATACATCACATGATCACATTGACAGAACCACAGGCACATACACACAGGCAACAGAGCATGCACAATGTCGGCACTAGTACAGTGTATATCCACCTTTCGCAGCAATGCAGGCTGCTATTTTCCTATGGAGACGATCGTAGAGATGCTGGATGTAGTCCTGTGGAACGGCTTGCCATGCCATTTCCACCTGGCGCCTCAGTTGGACCAGCGTTCGTGCTGGACGTGCAGACCGCGTGAGACGACGCTTCATCCAGTCCCAAACATGCTCAATGGGGGACAGATCCGGAGATCTTGCTGGCCAGGGTACTTGACTTACACCTTCTAGAGCACCTTGGGTGGCACGGGATACATGCGGACGTGCATTGTCCTGTTGGAACAGCAAGTTCCCTTGCCGGTCTAGGAATGGTAGAACGATGGGTTCGATGATGGTTTGGATGTACCGTGCACTATTCAGTGTCCCCTCGACGATCACCAGAGGTGTACGGCCAGTGTAGGAGATCGCTCCCCACACCATGATGCCAGGTGTTGGCCCTGTGTGCCTCGGTCGTATGTAGTCCTGATTGTGGCGCTCACCTGCACGGCGCCAAACACGCATACGACCATCATTGGCACCAAGGCAGAAGCGACTCTCATCGCTGAAGACGACACGTCTCCATTCGTCCCTCCATTCACGCCTGTCGCGACACCACTGGAGGCGGGCTGCACGATGTTGGGGCGTGAGCGGAAGACGGCCACACGGTGTGCGGGACCGTAGCCCAGCTTCATGGTCACGGTTGCGAATGGTCCTCGCCGATACCCCAGGAGCAACAGTGTCCCTAATTTGCTGGGAAGTGGCGGTGCGGTCCCCTACGGCACTGCGTAGGATCCTACGGTCTTGGTGTGCATCCGTGCGTCGCTGCGGTCCGGTCCCAGGTCGACGGGCACGTGCACCTTCCGCCGACCACTGGTGACAACATCGATGTGCTGTGGAGACCTCACGCACCACATGTTGAGCAATTCGGCGGTAGGTCCACCCGGCCTCCCGCATGTCCACTATACGCCCTCGCTCAAAGTCCGTCAACTGCACATATGGTTCACGTCCACGATGTCGCGGCATGCTACCAGTGTTAAAGACTGCGATGGAGCTCCGTATGCCACGGCAAACTGGCTGACACTGACGGCGGCGGTGCACAAATGCTGCGCAGCTAGCGCCATTCGACGGCCAACACCGCGGTTCCTGGTGTGTCCGCTGTGCCGTGCGTGTGATCATTGCTTGTACAGCCCCAAGTATGGTGGGTCTGACATACCGGTGTCAATGTGTTCTTTTTTCCATTTCCAGGAGTGTATATATCGAAGAAGCCATGATGGAGATAAGAGTAAGAATCACGGGTGAGATTAAAATTCAAGGTGAAAGGAAATCAGTGATATGATTCGCAGCTAAGCTTTTTTTCCTCAGCGTAAGTGAAGAAGAATTACGTAATGTGTTTAATGGAATGAACAGTCTAATGAGTAAAGAATACAGACTGAGAGTCAATCGAAAAACAGATGAAACCAAGGAGAAGTAGCAGAGATGATAATAGCAAGAAACGTAACGTCAGACACAATGATAACGAATTAGACTAAGTTAAGGAGTTCCGCTACTATGGGAGCAAAATAAACCATGATGGATGAAGCAAGGAGGACATGAAAACCGGTGTAGCACTAGCTAAAAGGCGTCTCTGTCCTAAAGAAATCTACTAGTAAAATATATGGTCCTTCATCTGAAGAAGAATTTTCTGATAAAATACGTTTAAAAATGTATGGTAGTGGTGAACAGACAGTGGAGAAAGCTGAGCAGAAGACAATCGATGCATTTTAGATGTGGTGCTACTCAAGTATGTTGAAAATCAGATAGTTTGGTAAAGTAATGAAAGAGAGGTTCTCTGCAAATTCACTGAGGAAAGGAATATATAGAAAACACTGATGACAAGAAGGGACAGAGTGACAGGACATTTGCTGAGACAGCGTGGAATAACGTCCATGGTACTAAAGACGTTCGTTGAGGGTAAAAGCCATAAAGAAAGGCAGAGATTGGAGTACATAAACCTATTAACTGAGGATGAAGGTTGCAAGTGATACTCTAGATGGAAAGGCTGGCACAGGAGAGGAATTCATGCTGGGCCGCAGAAGCCAATCAGAAGAGTAACAATTAAAAAAAAGTTGTGCGTCATTTGTATAATGAGAAGAAATTTAGTTCATTTTATGTGCATGGTGTATAAAACATTATGTTTTAACTATATATGACGGTAGTATCTGTTCATGAAAGACCATTTACTGTAGATGACCATGCAGCTTTGCTAGCAATTAAAGCTGCATGGTCATCTACAATAACTGTTCTTTCGGAAACAGATACTACCATCATATATAGTTAAAATATGGCTTCCAGGCCATTGATCTTCTTGTGCGAACGCACACGCTATGATCGAAATCATACAGGACTTGGTAGATTAACCTGCGACGAGTAATGAGTATGATGGGCAAACATCTGTTAAGCGCACTATGAATGTAGTGGTGTGGACATGTTTGGAATGTGCATCTCACGGTGAGCGTGCAAGAGATAAGTCCCTGCAGGCACACTATCCTCTGTGCCCTCGGTGGCTCAGATGGATAGAGTGTCTGCCATATAAGCAGGAGATCCCGGATTCGAGTCCCAGTTGGAGCGCACATTTTCAACATGATCCCAACGAAGTACATCAACGCCTGTTTGCAGCTAGGGTGTCCATTCAATTATCATTTCATTATGTTTTAAGCATTTCTTCGCAGGTTATCCTGACTGTAATGATATTGTATCATAATAACAAGTCACTTAGCATCTGGAGTTAACAAAATATAGTTATGTGAAGTGGTAAACTAAAAAGAAATACCCGAATGTAAAATGTAAAATGAAAATATAAAATATAAGACAAAAATAAGCAAGTTTAATGAAGGTAATAATGTAAGTTTAGATATTTTAATTGGGTATGTTGAAAACATTCCTACAGCACACTCTGTTCAGCCAATTTTCCAAAATTGGTTTTCAGATTTCAGAAAGCAGCTTTATTACACATGGACGTAAGAGGTGTGAAAGCTTCTTTAACTTATGTTCCAAAAACATCCCATTTTGCAAAATTAATTAGTAGTGTTGGGTATTTTGCAAAATTTCAAATCTTTAGAAACATTGATTAAATGGTTTTCGAGAATGGTAATTACATTTCAACTTTTGTATGAATCACATTTTCTGTAGATAATGGTTTGAAGGTTTTAGGTAATCCTAATATGCCATATTAGCTTTTGGCTAGTGTTTCACCCCTTAAAAGTTAAACTATTAAGAAACGAAAAATCATGCATGCATTATTTTAAGCCCTCTACATACCCAGCAAGTTTCATCAAGGTCCCTTATTTATACCTGGGAACGTTCCCTTGCAAGTACGTTCCATCATTTTCGGGTTTGACAAGTTAAGAGTTTCTAGGCCTACATATGCATGCACGTACAACAATAGAAAGGAAATGAGAGTATGGCATCTTTGCTGGGAGGCCCCATCTGGGGAAGTTCGGTCGCCAAGTGCAAATCATATTTCATTGGGTGACTTGTGGGCCGGTGATGAGGATGAAATGATGATGAGGGCTGCACAACACAGAAAATCTCCAACCCAGTCAGGCATCGAACCAGGTCCCGCTTGCACGGTGGGAAAGCACGTTTCCACCCAACTAAGCAGGAGGAGATTACAGTAGAAATATACAGTGATAAGAGAAAGTTTTGTTTAATTGTAGTGGATAGGTGAACTTAATTTTAACGGTCGACTCATTCACCATTCTCTTTGTTTGATGCAATGTATCTCTTCCTCCCATTTGTGGGCGACATATTTGGGATTATCGTCCATTTGTTTATGATTATTTTTGATATTTTTAATTTCATTTCATGTGTAAAATTGGTTACATATTCTTGTGCGCGTAAACATATTCTATTTTAGTATCCACCTTAAGTTAACGTCGCCGGCCGCTGTGGCCGATCGGTTCTAGGCATTTCAGTCCACTACGGTCGCAGGTTCGAATCCTACCTCGGGCTTGGATGTGTTTGTGATGTCCTAAAGTTAGTTAGGTTTAAGTAGTTCTAAGTTCTAGCGGACTGAGGACCTCAGATGTTTAGTCCCACAGTGCTCAGAGCCATTTGAAGTCATGAGTTAATGTCGGTGTTCGCAGTATCCATTTCTACACTCACTTTGTTTGCTTTCCTATAGGGGTGCATCATTTACTACTTCAAAATGGTTCAAAGGGCTCTAAGCACTATGGGACTTAACATCTGAGGTCATCAATCCCCTGACTTTGAACTACTTAAACCTAACTAATTTAAGGACATCACAAACATTTACTACAAATATACAGTTTGGATTAATGTATCTTATTAGTGAATCCCAACTAGGATTCTCCCTGTATTGTCAATTTTGCAAACGAATGTTGTAACGTTCATAGAATACTGCAAACAAAATTCCTGATAATAGAAAAAAAGTGAAGAATCCAGAATGGGGGGAGGATCCAAAATGAAACTTCGCCGGTGGCGAGGGTATGAGGTATTATGTCAGTTATTGCGAAATCTAGTCAAATTTACAAAGAACATGGCAGTATCAGCCCACTTATCAGTGTGACGTTGCACCCGTTTTGGCCTGTATACCTGCATTTATTCGATTGTGGTGGGTGCCATACAGTTGTTGATCGTCCCCTGAGGCAAGCTGCCCCACAACATTTGTAATTGGTCTTGATACGCTGAACAATGACAGTGAGACAGAGTTGACATCCGAGCCAGTATTACACGATATGTACTGCCAGGGACACAGCTGAGGATCTTGATGGACACGAGAGAGCAGCATGCATAGTGTCAAGTGTGGAGAAGCACTGTCCTGTTGAGATATGACACCACGACAGTGTCACACGAGTGGTAACATATGAAAACGCATGAAGTCCGTGTCATAACACGCATGCATAGTGTCAAGTGTGGAGAAGCACTGTCCTGTTGAGATATGACACCACGACAGTGTCACACGAGTGGTAACATATGAAAACGCATGAAGTCCGTGTCATAACACTGCGTTGCCAGAATTCTCTCAATCACCATCGCTTGTGGCTTGAAGTTATATCCAATGGCTACAACATTCCAAAGTCGGGAGTAAACCCCCTGGTTCTCTCCAAAACGTACCCAACCACAGTAGTGCAGAACAGTGATTCTTTGCTCTCACATTGCAATGCCATTCGTCAGCATTCCATGCTTCCCAGGTATGGCGCTACTCCAAACGCCGAAATTTTTGTTATGGTGTTAGCAGCAGTCTCTGCATCGACAATAATTCCCTATCCCGGTAGCTACCAGTCTCCAATCAACGGTGCAGGATGGCACAGTGTGTTGCAAGGAGCCCATTACTTTTTCTCAGATGATGGGTGGAGTGAGGGGTTGACGATGCGCTGGTGCAGACTAGGGCGACTCTCCCTTATGGTGGTCACACTTGGTCGACCAGAATCTTGTTGAATAGCTGGCCAGGCCTCATGCTCTCATGAAGTCCGGCAGCCGGTCACTGTCAAATCTGAATGCTCCACAAATCTGGATATTAAAGAATTCGACCAGCTGTTCGAGTGGAGAAGTGCATGCAGTGAGATCTCTTTCAAACTTTCAGGCGCTTGATATGCTATCTCCCATGGGTATGTGACAACTACGTGTACTTCACACTGACATTGTTCATTAAACTAAACTAAACTCCATCCGAACAGGCGATGAAGGCCCACTGGTAATGACCGGCCGCCGTGTCATCTTCAGCTCATAGGCGTACTGGATGCTGATATGGAGGGGCATGTGGTCAGCACACCACTCTCTCGGTCGTATGTCAGTTTTCGAGACCGGAGCCGCTACTTGCCTCAGTTTGCCTCACAAGGGCTGAGTGCACCCCGCCAGCCAACAGCACTCGGCAGACCGGATGGCCACCCATCCAAGTGCTAGCCCAGCCCGACAGTGCTTAACTTCGGTGATCTGAAGGGAACAGGTGATACCACTGCGGCAAGTCCGTTGACTGACATTGTTCAATCCCCTTACCTATCTAACAACATTAGACTGAAACAATATTAACACATTTGAAGGCTGTTGTACCTGTAGCAGAGAACGTCTGTGATTAATATTTTATGTATCCACCAATGGTGTGTACATGTAGGAGGTTATGTTGACATTCGACCATGTCTTCTGGGTGCTTCTCTTACCTTGTCAGGCATCACAATATCCCCCTTTGTAGTTCCATGACTGATTTCAGCTTCTATGATATTCTTAGGAACGTCTTATTCATATTCGATACGATCTACAAATGTCACTGAAGAATTCTTTCCATATTCATGGCTCTTATTATGTCTCTGACTTATTTTGTGAACTTATGCCAACATGTTACCTACTAGATCAACATTTCTGGATCGGTTGATACACTAATGTTTATTAGTGCATTTATAATCTTCTTTCGTTTTTTCATAGAGATCTTTTGCCTGTCTGCAGTTGATAGGTATAGTGCACGCAGAACAGTGTGGCCTGTAGATTGCAGGACACACATGGGAAGTGCGGCCGTCGTAGGGGGTTATGGGTAGCCTCTGTAGGAGAAATTCTGAGTGCTGAAGGGGAAGTGCCATTCTAATCTGAAGCCTATACTCACATTTTCTGTAAATATACAGTGTAGCCCCTCCACGCCCACACTTGCATGCTGGTCATTAAAAACGTTCTATTGTCATCTTGCTTTGATTAGCATCTAAAAGGCATTTCGCCAAAAGTGCAGCGATTGATTGTCGCCTGCCTTTTCCACCATTTGTAACTTTCTCACAAGTGTCATGAGTCGCTAATTTTAAGGAAAACCTACACATTTCTCTGGCTGCCAAGTTCAAGTTTGCTTCTTTTGTCAAAATGTAGGGAAGTTTACACAGTCTCACGTCACTAGCATGTTATGCAGACTCAGTTGCAAAAGAATTCTGAAAAAGTGGTTTATTAAGTGAGGAACAGAATGAAAGTAAGGTCACTAGCTTCTGAAAAAGCGTATTCTCGGTACAAAATAAATGGCTAATCTCTTAACTTATCTTGCTCCAAAACCTCTCGTTTCACCAGCTTTCGATGGCCCTTAAAAACTGCATTCTTTCATCGAGAAGGTCTGTAGTTAATGGAATAACACGGTAAATAATCCAAGTTTTACGTAATAACCCCATGGAAAATTACTCTCCTCTTTGCGTGCTATCATATGCCAAATTCTCGTTTCTATATCTCAAAGTGTTTGTGAAAAATGAGCAATGTTGTGGATACTTCACTGGCTCTATAGCTGGCACGGAGCGATCGCAAATTAGTGAGCTACGTCAGATTAATTTTCTTGGGATTAGTGGCACATACAGATCTCCACCCAAGCCTAAAAAGAATTCAGTTTGTTAGCAACATTTCATTCACAGCGACATATTATCTAATATGTACCAAAACTCAAAATCATGGTGACCTCTATTCCTCGTTGCAAACTTTTTCGAATTTCGCGCAGTGTCTTACTTCCGCGCAAATATCAAAATAACTCTGAATATCAAGTAAATCATGGGCAGGTAATCATGAACTGACATGTAAAGCTATAAGTAAAGCAAAAATTAATTTTTTTACCAACAGTATCTGTAAAATCGTGTAAGAAAGATTGCAGCCCGTCGGTCTCGATTCTCTCTTCGCCGACTGGCCGAATGGTTTCAGACATGGTCAGCCTCCCCCTGCGAACAATGGACTGAACTCACCCAGCGCTTTCGACGGAAATTGGTCACTGCGTATCGGTCACCGCATCCTGCGCAGGCTAAAATATGGACACGAGTTACATGCAGTTTCTTCCAGTCTTCTGGGTCTTTGCACTAGGTGAGAGATGCACTGCAAATACAAGCTAACTGGCGAATGCCGCAGACTATTCTCAGAACGCGGCAGCTTATTTATTCTCACTTCTTGAGTTAAACAGCCTTGGTTGCGAAAATATTGCTTTAATGACGCTTTTGTAGGCCATCATCAGATAATCATGGATTGGGAGACATTATGTTGCGGATTAGACATACCCTTGCATAGAGCTAATTGGGGCATGAGCCTCCCATAGACTCATGACGGCAGTTGCAGAGGTGCAGCGACAGGACCTGCCCCTGTCGTCATGACTGTATCAGACGCACATGACCTGACTAGCTCGATCTGGACGTACGCTTATAGTTTTATGAATGTTTTTCAACCAATGTTAATCTAGTGATGCCCTGAAAAGGCGAAACGCTCCATATTTCGCAACAAATGCTGTTTTGTGCAAGTATAATCTTAATAAGGTTGCTGCACCAGTCAGTCACATGCAGTCAGAAATGTTTTACTTGTTTTCAATTCTTTCAATTACTCCTCTATGCGAGGGATGCCTTTTACTATATCCTCCATACAGGAGTCAGCGCGACAGTCAAACGACTGCCTGAATGATTTCTTAAATGCGAAATTTAAAACTTCAGCTTTTCTTTTGCTGTCTTCTGTTGCCCCTCTACGCCGATCAACTGTTTTTTTTTAACTGAGAGTGCAACACCCTCTCCTTTCTCAAAATTTTCGGAATTTTGTTCTCTCACAGTTGACCTTTTCCGTTGTTAATCCACTTACTCGGCACATACTTCACAATGCTCTTCACAATTAGTTTAAACTTTATTCATATGTTTCTTTATTTCCGTTATATTAAAACTAAATGGTGACCATTCATTCTGAGAATAGGATTTCAACAACAGCTTGTCTGCCCTTTCTACCAGGAATACTCTCCTAAGCTTCTTAATAGTTTTATTAACTTTAGTAGCCATCGTCGCTATGATGACTTCGAGATCAGTAATCCCCGTTTCTATATTGCCCTTTAGGTCAAGGCTGTTCGTAGCTGCAAAGTCTAAAACATTTCCATTGTGTGTGGTCTCATGTTCGAACTACTCAAGGCACTTTTCGGAAAACGTGTTCAAAACTATTTCACAAGATAGTCTGTCCTTACTACTTGCAATGACACCTGTTCACGCATGGCTGCTCGGACCATGGTGAAGGAGGAACAACCTACCCACCCAAAGGGCGAACGGGCCAGGCCAGACGGCCAGCGTCCACATTTAGTCTGCCTCTAAGGACGTGAACGTTAACCACCCGCCATTTAATCTGCGGTGACGCGGATCCACCGCTGAGTGTAGCCTGGACTGTCTCGGCAGAAGAGCCGGTGAGCGACACGAGTGGAACCCGAGGTGTCTCATGCGACATGCCAGTATTTCCGCCAGCGCTCCACGCTACACCCCGAGGGATCTCAGTACTACTAGCGTAAGCATTAACTGTAAGAGCATACAGAGAAAGCTAACATGTAACTTCCTACCCTCCTGGTGTGTTATTAGCTACATTAGATAATAATCAAACTATGAAAGCACACAGAAAAATGTAAATAAATGACTCGCTCCTCTCCTTGTTTCGCAAGAGGCGTCTAGGGCTTGACTAAACTTTTACGCTCATGTGGACAACTTTGGGTTGATCATGCATTATGTTCAGTCTGGTCCAATACCACATAGTTGTAACGCAGGATTGTAATACCACACTCACGGGAAAAAATGGGTACCGTAAGAAGGAGTTGTGCCACATAAAGGAAAGTTAGTAGGCATGTTTCTACATCTACACAGATGATGTCTACGTATTCACACTTAGCACCAGTTGCATAACAGTGGCGCTAGTAGCGTTGCTGCTGGGGTGCAAATCTAGTTTGCTGTAAACACGCGCTGTAACGGTCGTGAGCATTGTTACCTTTGAGAATGGACGCAGAGGGTTAACCGTCGTCAATAATGCCTTTAAGGTGACAAAGAAGTCGTTATCAACACCTCGCTGATCTTGGACGAGGTCGTGTAATAGGGCTACGACAAGATGGATGTTCTTTCTGCCATGCAGCAGAAAGACTTGGCGGGAGTAGAGCCACTGTGCATGACTGCTGACAGCGGTGGTCAAGAGGATGTACGATCACAGGAAGACTGGTCTCCATACGGCCGCGTGGCAGCACCGTGAAGGAAGACCATCGTGTTCGGCGTATGGCTCTGTCGCATAGTACTGTATCTGCAGCGGCAATTTGAGCATCACTTGACAACACAGTTGTAAATCGCTTACTTCGAGGGCAGCTCCGAGCCAGACGCCCTGTAGAGGCATTCCACTGACCGCAGATCATTGCTGCTTGTGAGGGGTCAAGCGAGAGCACATTGATGTGGAGGTTAGTGGTCTGTTGTGTTTGATGATAAACGATGGTTCTCTCTCGGTGCCAGTAATGGCCCTGTGTTAGTATCGATATGTTGGCTTGGCGTGCTCGATCACCGGGTCCGCCTCCCATCGAGCACTTATGGTAAAACGTCGTTGGACAACTCTAGCGTTTTCCACAGCCAACATTAACCGCTTCTGTTGACCGACCAAGTGTAACAGGCAGGGAACTCTATTCCGCAAACTTAAATCCGGCATCTGTACAACACAATGCATGAACGTTTGCATGCTTGCGTTCAACATTCAGGTGGCCACACAAGTTCTGAATGTACCAGCATTTCACATTTGCAGTGACTTATGCTCACATTACGCTGTGATCTTTCAATATTTATCACTTAAATATGTTACCCAGACAAATTCATCCTCTTAGATATCATTTCTGTACATTAATTACTTTTTGGTGTTGCGATTTTTTTCCTTCAGTGTCTGTTGGATGTGACTGTGCATCAATGTCACAGTATCATGTCCTGTACAGGCAAAAATACTACTGTGGATTTAGTATGCGACGGTAGTTCGGATTCCCCGTCCAGACTGACTATCGACGTGGAGAGAAGATCAGAATTACTCGGTCTGATCTCTCCCAGAGGCCGCCGGGGACATGTCACAGGGATTCGTAAACTTCTTGGCCCCGTACTTCTTTGGCAGTTCTCGCCTGTTTCTGAAGCTTTCAGTATGCTTTGGCCTTGCGTGTGGTAACATTTATGGTTCAGACACCTTCCTGAACTGTGGTGCGCACTCTTACGACGATTCTGGGTACACTCTGGACTTTGCTTTCGGCTAATTTTTCACTTCGTGAACTCCACATCATCAACTGTAGGAGCCGTTTGTATGCTCCTCTGACTGCACCATTTCTGATGCGAGTGACTATAAATTGCGTTCTACTTATACGGAGTAGAACAGAATGTATGATATACTGTAACTACTGTATTTCCCTAAGAAGAATCCTTTTGATTCGTTCGAGCTCATTCACATAGTAATATTATGCCGTTTGGCATTGAAGAGGCATGTTGATCCTTATTTCCTTGTTTATTCGGATGCGAGATACTAATCCAGCTTACTGAAATCCTTAGAAGGCAGTCAACACCTGCGAACTCCGGTAGCTCCGACGTAGAGAAATTTTAACCGAGGAAGACTGGAAGGAATCTATTGTCACAACCCTATCTCTGGTTAAGATATAATGAAAACAAGATAAGAGAGATGGAGGTGTGTATAGTGGCGTACAGTCATTTTCCTTTCGATCTATACGTAAATGGAACAGGACAGAAAATCGCTAATATTGGTACGAAATAAACTCCACCATGCACTGTGAATTGATTTTCGGAATATGTATGTAAACGTACCTGACATTTCGGTAACAGTTGCGAGGCAATACTTCGGTCTACGTAGCACTGTTCCTCCACTTTTATTGACGCTACTATATAGTGCGTATTTTCCCAAGTTATATTTTTTCGGACCATCCTCTTTTCATGCTTAGTAACGATAACGTTCACCTGAAGGTCTTATATAATCATTTTATTTTTAGAGTCATTGAATCTTTAGAAATCGACATTTGTGCTTTAATGATATCTAAACTCTGAAAGCAAAGTTTCTTGCGCTGTCTTTCTACAAAAAGTAACCGGTTTTATTGCCATGTCAAATCACAGTAAACTGCCCTGCTTTGGACGATCATCTCCATCGCCTTCGTCTGAGCAAGTGATTATCGTGGCTAATTTTGATCTGACCATGTATAGCTCACGGACGACGTGTAATCCTCGGTCCTCGTTACGTCTTGCTGCCAGCTACTGTGTCAATTTACGCAATGGTGACGCTACTGGTCTAGAAGAAAATTAGACATCTCTGCGGCTTTGTCTGTATATAACCAGTGACGAGACCTCACTTTCATTAACCACCGACATTATTGCCACTGTACCGGTTGTAGCTGTTCTCGCACACTAAATCATCTGCTGCCTCTGTAACCACAGGATCCCTGAACGCAGGAGCGAGGGACAAAATTTTAGTTTCAACGAATTTTATTTTGTGTTTGTTTCCGTGGATGCATTCAGCAGTTACTGATTTCACTGATTCTCTGGGAATCTTATTAATTCCTTTAACTCGAGGCCGAGATCTTAACCAAGTTCAGTATTTACTTTATCTTCTCAGATTGTGAAAGAAGTGGTATTATACGTTGTATTTCCAGGACCTTAAATAATCCGCTGGAAGTAGCACCTCAGGAGTGTTATCACGTCATCTTCCAACTATTTCAATTTTCCACTTCTAGGACAGTGCTATCTTCATACTTCGAATCAAATAACTGTTTTACATTACATATACTAGAGATATTTAATCTCGGAATCTAGTGGCCCTTGTCAGAAACTGATGTAGATCAATGTACTTGAAACAATTCTGTTCTGGATTCGGTGGTGAAAACGCTTCGTTCAAAAATGGTTCAAATGGCTCTGAGCACTATGGGACTCAACATCTTAGGTCATAAGTCCCCTAGAACTTAGAACTACTTAAACCTAACTAACCTAAGGACATCACACACACCCATGCCCAAGGCAGGATTCGAACCTGCGACCGTAGCAGTCCCGCGGTTCCGGACTGCAGCGCCAGAACCGCACGGCCACCGCGGCCGGCGAAAACGCTTCGTGACGGGTGTGACGAAGACGATGGAAGTAATCATCGGTAGGCCAACTTTTAAGAATAATTTTATGCGGAAGAAAACAGAAAATTTTTTGCACAATGATTAAAGCCTGTTTGAGAGTGATATGTGTTTCACAATCCGAAGAATTATCAGCTAGTAGGGATAGTAGGGAGGCAGGTTACATGGCATCCAAGGTACCTGGGAGAAGAACGGAGTGTCCATAAAATATCATAACAATTTATGACTTTAATATCCTTAAAACTATACTACATATTAACGAACGGTTTTCAGCATTTGATAAGATGACTCGCAAAGTTTTGTCTTCCCCTTCGTACAAATGAATGTATACACTCTTAGTAAAGCGATCATGTCTAGCCGGATTTCCATTTCTCTGCATGTACGATTCAAGATCTCCAGATTGACGTGTTAAAATTCAATGCGAATGCGTTCTTACTGATTGTGTAGGTCTCTGCATTGGTTCGGTACATCGGGTCCCTTACAAAACACAGCAGGAAGAAGTCTAGTGGTGTGAGGTCAGGGGATAGTGGCGGGCATCGACTCCGATCATATCGGCCAATCCGCCGATCCGGAAACTTTCCATCTAGAAACTTACGGAAACTTAGAGACCGGTCGGGTGGTGCCCCATCTTGCTAGATTTGACATGAGGTTGAAGGTGTTCCAACTGTCGCATAGCTAACTCTTGTGGCATGTGCTCCTCTAACATGAGCAAGTAAACACTACAGACGGCACTCTCGATGGGAATACATGAACCAACGATGCAACTTTGGATCAGTCCTCACTAAACATTAGGTATGGGGCTGTCTCTTTCCATTTCACTTGTAGCATGAGGTTGTAGCAAGGCCTCTGTACGAATGTTATGACGATTCAGTTTTCCAGATAGATGAAAGTTTCCCTCATCGCAGAAACAATTCTTTTGCGAAAACTCATTTTTTGCATCAGTCTTGCCACGCATATCCACTGCAAACTGTTTACACCAAAGTCTGTGCGTAGGCTTTAATGCCCAAGACAGCTACTCTTTGTAGGGGGTTACAGCCGTAACCACGTTGTCATATGAAACCGATAGGTAGCACTCCCCATTTTCATCGAGAACACTACATGTTGCCATGAGTGACATACATTAAATCCGAATAATTGGTCGTATCGGTGGTTGTCTTCCATACCCAAAGTTTCGTTGCACTTGTGTATCGGATGACGTCTGCATAAACCAGGACACACACCGAGTTTTCTCCCATGGCGTCTACATTTTAGCAGGTTTCCAAGTTCAATTTTCCTTTAAAATTACATAACCTGGGGAAAAGAGATAAAAAAAAATTCGGAGTTATTACATGCTGAAAACCGTTTGTTAATGGCTAGTGTAGTTTTAAAGTTGTTGAAGTCCTAAGTTGTAAAGATAATTTATGGACACCTTGCGTGCGCAAGGTTGGTTTCAGCTTAGCGGGTAGAGAAGACGAGGCGCGGTGTCTAGCATCTATTACGGCTAATTGACAGGCGCTCTCATTAGGCGGTGGACCGTGACGGCTGCCTGTTGACCCAGCGTCGTGTTGAACCCTGCTACCTGTCCGCTCGACGCTAGTCTAACAACGCGCTATCTGTGACGACGCCCACTTGTTATAATGTGCCACAACCTGTATATTGTGCGGTGAACAGTACAGTACACAACTATGGCTTCCTAAAAAGGAAGTAGCATGGGATATGCTACAGGAGAATTTCTGCGAGAAGAAAGTCTTGTTTTTATGTAACTACGTTTTCCGGTGTACATAATGTAGTTCTAGTTTCTTTTCTTAAATGATGTTCCAGTTGAAACCTTGGTGAATTTTTGTGGATCCAAACTGTATTCTGGGTGGTTGTTACTGAAGTGCAGTTACTCACGGAGGTATAGTGTGGGCCATAATTATCGCACGCCAACGAAACTTCGTAGATACGCTAATGTCTTAATGTGGACCGATTTACGCTGGAGGAAAATTAGTACCGGTTTTGGGCACTAGGTACAAATCTGGTGCTGTGCACTGTTTGTATGATGATATGGCATCCACGCTGCCATTTGACAAGCCATAACGCAAGTGAACCGTATAGCTATCGAGAAGAGAGACCGTGCGTTGTTAGTTAAACTGTTTTATGTGAGTGGCACCATTTTCAGTGTCGCGTGGAAGAGCATCGCCGACTGAAACGTCTTAGGAGAGGCCCGGTGTTGCTATGGTTTAAAGGTACAGTAATGATAATGAAATACTGCGGTACCTAGAAGAGGAAGGAGTCCTCTACGAGTGGAAGTTACTGACGAAGTTGCTGCTGATGAACTGACAATGCAGCGCGTGTCCCGATTAGTGTTAGTGCTCGTCCAGTCTCATAGGAAAGTCTACCGCATGGTCAACAGTAATGGAAGTTTTGAGGCCTTTTTTTACTATGGTACCGGTTCAAGATCCCGACAGTGTGGCAACTGAAACCTCATGATCCCCAGGAACGTTCTGAATTTGGTCCTCGGCTTTTGGCACAGATTGTAGTTGATAACATGTGACCGCTCAATATTCTACAAAGTGACGAGGCACCTTTAACACTAAAGGGTGCAGTAAATGTACAGAACTACCGAATATGGGGTACAATTGAATCGCGAGCTGTGCACCAAGTCCCATTGCATTCGCTGTATGTGACTGCATGGGTTGATTCACCTTTATCCTCGGTCGTTTCTTCTGTAATGAGAATACATCCAGAGGGCCTTTCAGGTGCCCCGTGACGTCTGCACGTTTTCGAGACTTTCTTTTACAGCATGTGAATCCCGCTTTGGAGGAGCTGTTTTCATGAAAGATGATGCGACTTGTCACGCCACTCGGCCACTGAAAGATCTGCTTAGGAGAACGTTCTAAGAACGTGTTATCTCCATATGTTTTTCGGATGCATAGCCTCCGAGATCATCTGATCTGAATCCATTTTACCTTTGGCTCGAAAGGAACGTTTGCTCCCTGCCTGATCTGAAGGCCAGTGTAAAAAACACGTTGCTAAGATTCGACCGGAACTACTGCGAGCAATTGCTGATCAAATCGTTTTACAGATGCAGCATCTTGTTGACGTCTCCGGTGTTCTTACTGTACAAATTCTGTAAGCGGTATCTAATAATAAAATCCACGTTCTGTGTTTCTCAATCGTCTGACATTTTCTTCCCACGTCGCGTTCCTAATCTATTAGGTATGGAAACATTTTATACGTCTTTCTTGCATGCACAACGCCATATTTGCACCTGGTGGCCAACACTGAAACCAATTTTTTTCGAGCATAAATCGGTTCCACATTAACGCATTAGCGTACGCTGCCGTACAAGAATTGCAGCCCACTGTGGACCTCGGTGGATAGGTGCAGTTTAATCATAACCACATGATACAGTAGACAGCATGTGATGTATATAAAGAGAATGTATCATTCTGAAGCAGCGTGGTATATGCCACACGAGATTCACAGCGAGAAGAAAATTTTTTTACTTGTATAATTTTTATGGAACTACGTTTGCAGGTGAATGTATGGTAGTTATAGGTTTTTTTGTGAAATGATGTTGCAGCTGAAACCGTGGTGAATTTTTGTGGATCTAATGGTTCATCAGTCCTCGAAAGGTTTAATGCGGCCATCACAACTACCTCTCCAGTCCTCGACGAGTTTACTGCAGCCCACAACGACTACCTCTCCATTAGCAACATCTTCATCTTACACAAAACAAACTTAGTTATTCGTTGGATTTATTCCAGTGTCTGACTACCCTTGTGGTTTTTACCGTTCACATCTGTCTGTAGTACCATGAAGATTATCCCTTGATGTCTTAACATATGGCTTAATACGCTCACCCCTCTTGTTGTGACTACTTTGCAGATATTTACTTCCTCGCCGATTCTGCGGAAAACTTTCGCGTTTATTATCGGTCTAGCTAACTTTAAACTTTCTTCTGTAGTACACGTGTCAGTTTCTATTCTTTTCAGGTTTCCCCACAGCCTATGATTCACTTTCATGCAAAGTTGTGCTCCTGACGTACAATGTGATGTACTTCTTATTCGAATTAAAAACCGTGTTTCACGCTATTAAACTTTTTTTGGTCAGGATTTCTCTCTTTGCTTTTGTTATCTGCTTCTTATGTCCTCTTTCCTCCATCCGCCATAATTTATTTTGTTTCCATGGAAACAGAAATCACTTCGTCTATTTCATGGTTCTCAGTTTTGACAGTGAGTTTCTGACAAATCACATTTCTCTTATTTCTCATTACTTTTGTGTTTTTCTATTTACTCTAAATTCGTATTTCATGCGCAGTAGATCGCTCTTTCATTTCAGTAGGTCTGTAATTCTTCCTTGCTCTGAATGAGGAAATAAATATCATCAGCGAATCTTATCAATCTTATACTCTCACCCAAAACCTTAATATCATTCCTGGTTCTATCTTTCATTTCAATCATTCCTTCCTCTATGCACAGATTGGGAGTAGAGCAGAAAGACTGCACTGCTTCTCACATCTTCTTTAATCACACGACTTCCTTCTTGATTTTTCATTTTTATTGTTCCTTCTTGGTTCTTACATATATTGTATGTTATACGTCTATCGTTACAGCTTATAGGTATTTTGCGCATCATTTCAAACATATTGACTCAGTTTACATTGCTGAACGCTTTTCTTAGGTCGACAGATTGTAGCACCGTAAATTAAGATAAAATACCTTCTCCAACATCCCAAATTTTTCGCCGTTTACTATCCGTAGATAACTTGTACTGAACTTCTAAATCTAATACTTTAGGCTATATTAAAGAAACTATATTTAATATGCAATCGACGTATAGGTGTATTTGTTTCTGAATGTACGTAATTGATTGTAATTATATTGTAAGTTCTTGTAATTATAGTGTAAAACCGACAACGATAGTTTTGGTATACATACCGACGTCGCAACTCGAATATGAAAGAAAGATATGAGGATATCGCACGCGAATTCAATACGTAAACGGAGATTCATATCTAATAATTGCATGGGCCTAGAATTTAGTTGTAGGGGCAGGAGCAGGAAAAAGGTTTACGGAACAGTACGGGTTTATTACGAGGAATGAGAAAGGAGAACCACTAATTAAGCTCTGCAATACATTCCAGAGAGTAATAGCGAACACTCTTTTCAATACTCACAAAAAGAGGGTGTAAGCATGGAAAAGGTCGGAGGATAAATGAAAATGACAGATTACATCATGGTCAGACAGAGATTCTGAAATTGGATATTGGTTTAAAAGGCGTGACAAGGAGCAAACATATACTCAGATCATAGTTTAATTAGTATAGATGAAGAGTATCCTGAAGTTCAAGAGGCTAGCCAGAAAGATTCAGTGCGCAAAGAAATGAGATACGAGGGTCTTAAGGAACAAAGGGACATGCGCGAAGCTCCCTTAGGCTATGGTTGCTGTGATAAGGAACGGCTCATTAAAGAGTTCAGTTGTAGAAGAATGAACATTTCTAAAAAGAGCAGTCACAATAATTGGAAAGGAAAACATAGATACAGAGAGCGTAACTGCCAGAGATCATGGGTTACAGAAGAGATATTTCAGTTGATAGTTAAAGAAGGAAGTTCAAAAAAGTTCAGGGAAATTCAGGGTTACAGAACTACAAGTCGCTGAGGAACTAAATAAGTAGGCACAGCAGATGAGGTAAGACGAAACGGCTGTATGAAAAAAGAGAAGTAACCGAAAGCGAAATGACTGTTGGAAAGACTGACCCAGCACATAGAGAAGTCAAACAACCTTTGATGCAATTAAAAGAGCAAATGAAGATTTAAGGTCAGCTAAGGCAGAAGGTATAGATAAAATTCGATCAGAATTTCTAAAATAGTTGGCGAAACTGACAAAGAAGCGACTGTTCACGTTGATGTACAGAATATATGGGTTTGGCAAGATGTGAATTTCGGAAAAATATCATCCACACAATTCCCAAGATTACAGGACCTGACAAGTGCAAGAATTATCGCACGAGCAGCTTAACAGTTCACGTAACCAAGCTGTATAATATACGCCAGAACGGAAAATAAAGTTGACGATTTGTTAGTTGACGATCAATTTGATTTTAGGAAAGATAAAGGCACCAAAGAGGCAACCCTGACGTTGCTGTTAATAACAGAAAAAAGATTAAAGAAAAATCGAGACGCGTTCGTAGGATTTGTCGGTCTGGAAAAGTCGTGTGACGCTGTGAAATGGTGCAAGATGTTCTAAATTCTGGTGACATAGGACTAATGTATGGGGAAAGACAGGTAATATACAGTATGTACAAGAGCCCAGAAGGAACAGTAAGAGTAGAAGACCAAGAAGGACTTGCTCGGATTAAAATGGGAGTTTACAAGAATGTAGTATGTCGACCTACTCTTCAATCTATACGTCGAAGAAACAACGACGAAAACAAAACAAAGAGTCAATATTGGGATTACAAATCGAGGTGAAACGGTATCAGTGCTAACAATTTGGTGATGACCTTGCTATCTTCAGTGATTGTGAAGAATACTTACAGGATGTGTTCAATAGAATGGACAGTCTAATGAGTACAGAAACGGACCGAGAGTAAATTTGAAGAGAGATGAAGGCACTGATAAGTATCAGGAATGAGAATAGTGAGAAACGTAACATTAGGACTGATTATCACAAAGTAGATGAAGTTAAGGAATTCTGCTGCCTATGCATTAAAATAGCCTAGGACACAGCAAGGAGAGCATAAAAGCAGACTAACACTGGAAAAAGGCATTCCTGGCCATCTGCTTTAATTTGAGGAAGACATTTCTGAATGTAATCATTTGAAGCTCAGCATTGTATGGTAGTAAAACAGGCATTGTGAAAAACCAGAAAAGAAGAAAGTCGATGTATTTGAGACATAGTGCTAAAAAGAGAGAAAGTTAAAAAGTAGGTGGACTGTTAAGAATGTTGAAAATTAGGGGGACTGATAAGGTAATGAATGAGGAGGTTGTCAACAGGATTGGCGAGGAAAGGTTGGATTTAAAAAATGGTTTAAATGGCTCTGAGCACTATGGGACTTAACTTCTGAGGTCATCAGTCCATTAGAACTTAGAACTACTTAATTCTAACTAACGTAAGGATATCGTACACACCTATGCCCGAGGCAGGATTCGAACCTGCGACTGTAGTGGTCATGTGGTTCCAGACTGTAGTGCCTAAAACTGTTTGGCAACTCTGGCCAGGGGTTGGATTTAAAACACTGACAAGAGGAAGCGACAGGTTGATAGGATATTTGTTATGGCAACAAGGATTCACTTCCATGGAACTAGAGGGAGCTGCAGAAGATACATGCTGTGGAGGAAGACAGGGATTGGAAGAGATTCTTCAAATAATTAGGACGTTGGCTGCAAGTCCTACTGAGATGAAAAGGTTGGCACAAGAGTAGAATTCGTGATGGGCCACATCAAAGTGGTAAAAAAAAAGTGTGAGGGTCCATATAAATCACCCGTCCACCTCCAGGCTGTGATGGCTTCAGTTATGCAGCTGGAAAGTGGTACGACTGGCCATCCCTGTTGTGATTTAACCATAAGGTCCAATGGATGTCCCACACGTCTGAGTCTCCCGATTGGTCTACATATGTGGTATGCCCAGCTACTGCTTGCACTGAGCTTGACCCTACACTCGAGGTCGTCTTAGGGTGTGGCAGGTGGCGAAAGGTTTCCCAGGGTCTGTACATGAAGGACTCCTCAGTTTGCGTGATAACAGGTTCTAGGTGCTGTCTGTGGCTGACACTGTCTCTCAGCCAGATGAAGTAGCTTGTATTGTCTCAGAGGAAAGCTCTCAGCCTGAAAGATCTAGGCTATCACAGAGGGTGTGGTTATTGGTAATTGGGAGCTCCAATGTTACGCACATTGCGCAGCTCCTAGGGACACAGCTGCCAAGGAGGGGAACTAACCCACCGTGCACTCCATGTACCTACTGGCTGTGATCATTTCAGATGTGGAACGTGTCCTTCTGGAGCCCTGAAGAGTAAAGATCAGGAAGAGCCAGCTGCTGGTGGTGGCTCATGTCGGTACCAATGACGTGTGTCGCTTTCAGTCAGAATTGATTCTCTCTGGTTTCGAGCGGCTAACAGAAGTGGTTAAGGTTGCCAGTCTTCTTTGCGAGGTAAAAGCAGAGCTCAAAATGTGCAGCATAGTGAACAGGACCGATTGCGGACCTCTGGTACAGAGCTGAGTGGAGGGTATGAATCAGAAGCTCAGATGGTTCTGCGACATTGTAGGATGCAGATTCCTCGACTTGCGCCATAGGGTGTTTCAGTTTCGGTTTCCGAACTGGTTGTTTTTTTTTTTTTTTTGGTTAGTGGTCCTCGGTAACACAAAAAGGGGTTCAGTCTCAAAGAGTATAGGTATAACACAGATAGAAAGTAGATACAGGAACCACCGGTATAACACTTGCACACTGTCGTAGCTTTGTTGGGAAAGTAGAGATATCCAATCGTTCATATGAAGAACTGGTGCTCGAATGGTTATAGGAACATAAACCTACCTAAGCCGGAGATAAGCTTATCCGACATTCTTGCAAAGAACTAAATAGTGTTCCGAAAAGATAGGCTAAACACAGTTGGCGGTGGCATGGTTGTCGCTGTTAGAATTAGTTTATGTAGTGGCGAAACTGAAGTATGTAGTCCCTGTTAGTTAGTATGGCCAGAAGGTATTCTTGACAACCGGAATAAAATGATAGTTGGATCCTTGTACCGATCCCCCCCTCCCTTCCCAATTTAGATGATGAATGGTTCGAAGAAAATTAGGATTTAATTTCAAACACCTACCCGACTCATACAATTACAGTTGGTGGTGACTTAAATTTACCCTAGATGTGTAGGCAAAAATACATGTTTAAATGCAGAGGTACGCTTAAAAAATCATCCGAAATTGTGCCAAACGCATTCTCTCAATATTATTTCGTGCAGTTACTTCATGTGCCCATTCGGATAGTAAACAGTTGTGAAAACACACTTGATCTCTTAGGAACAAAAAATCCTGAGCTAGTAACGAACATCCAAACCGATACAGGGATTAGTGAAATCAGGGTTGTCGTAGCGATATTGAATATCGTAACCCCCAAATCCCCCCAAAATAAACGAAAAATGTACCTATTCAGAAACGCATATAGAAAACGACCTGACGCTTTCCTGAGTAACAATCTCCACTCCTTCCCAATCAACAATGTAAGCACACATCAGATGTTGATTGAGTTCATAGAAGTAGAAACGGCAGCAGTTGAAGATGTTGAAGATGTATACCAAATAAATTAACAAACAACGGAGGTGATCCCCCATGGCACGCAAAACGACTCAGGTCACTGTTGCAGAATCAACGAAAAAATCTTGCCAAATTCAAACGAACGCAAAATCTCCATGATTTGCGACATTTAACAGCAGCTCGAAATTTAGTGCAGACTTCAATGCGAGATGCTTATAATAGTTTCCACAACGGAACTTTGTCTCCAAAACAGCCGGAAATTCCGAAGAGATTCTGGTCGTATGTAAAGTATCCTAGCGGTAAGGTATAATCGACGCCTTCTCTGCGCGATAGGAATAGAAACACTATCGACGACTTTGTTACCAATGCAGAGTTACTAAACACAACCTTCCGAAATTCCTTCACCAAAGTAGACTAAGTAAATATTCCTAAATTCCAATCAAGAACAGCTGAAAATATAAGTAACTTAGAAGCAGATTTTCTCCGAGTAGTGAAGCAACCTAATTCAGTTAATAAAAGCAGGTCTTCCGGTCGAGACTGCATTCCAATTAGGTTCCTTTTACAGTATGCTGATGCAATAGCTCCACACTTAACAATCGTATACAACCGCTCGCTAGGCGCAAGAACCATAACCGAAGACTGGAAAGTTGCCCAAGTCACAACAATATTCAGGAAAGGAAGTAGGAGTAATCCACAAAATTGTAGGCCCATTTCATTAACGTCGTTATGCAGCAGGATTTTGGAGCATGTGTTGCGTTCGAATAATGTGACTTACTTCGAAGATAGTTTAGGGAACATCGTTCTCGTGAAACACAACTAGCTATTTACAAACACGAAGTAATTAGTGCTATTGACAAAGGATTTCGAATTGATACTGTATTTCTAGATTTCCAGAAGGCTTTTCACCCTGTACCACACAAGCGCCTTGTAGTGAAATTGTGTGTTTGTGGGATGTCGTCTTAGTTATGTGACTAGATTCCTGATTTCTTGTCAGAGAGCCGCAGTTCGTCATAACTGAGGGAAAGTCATCGAGTTTCTGTCGTTCCCCAAGGTAATGTTATCGACACTCTGCTCTTCCTTACTATGTAAACGATTTAGGACCCCCCCCCCCCCCATCATAGGTTGTTAGCAGATGATGCTGCCGTTTATTGTCTAGTAAAGTCATCAAAAGATCAAAAGAAGTCGCAAAGTTATTTAGAAAAGATATCAATACTGTGTGAAAATTGTCAGTCCACCGTAAATAATTAAATGTGTGGTGTCATCCAATGAGTGCTAAAATGGATCCGTTAAACTTCGGCTACACGATAAATGAGTTAAATCTAAAGGCAAGGCAATAAATTCAAATAAATAACTTGGAATTACAATTACGAGCAAAGTAAATTTAAAAAATATATATAAAATTTTGTGGGGAAGGCAAACTAAACACTGCGTTTTATTGGCAGAACACTCTGAGAATGCAATAGGTCTACTAAAAGAGTCTGCCTACAATACGCTTGTCCATCGCCTTTTGGAATACTGCAGAGCTGTCTTACCAGATGAAATTAATATAGTCCATAGAGAAAGTTCAAAGAAGAGCAGCACGTTTTGTATTATCGCGAACAGCGGAGAGAGTGTCACTGACGTAATGCTGGATTTGGGATGGAGATCATTAAAAGAAATGCGTTCTTCGTTGCGGCGGAATCTTCTCACGAAATTTCCATAGCCAACTTTCTCCTCAGAACGGGAAAATATTTTGTTGACGCCGCGCTACATAGGGAAATTAGAGGTCGCACGGAAAGATATAGGTGTTCGTCTTTTCCGCGAGCTGTTCGAGACTGGAATAATAGATACTTAATGTGAACGTGGTACTACTCGTATGAACCTTCTGCCAGGCACTTAAGTGTGATTTTCGGCACATCTATGTAATGTATAATATTGGGGTAGGTGATGCCTCCTCGCGAAGAGAGATGTCGGAAACAATCCCCAAAATTTCTATAGGAGCCTGGTTTAACGTAAATCAGAAGAAGATATCTATCATATGACCGTAGTGATTTGAATTAATCGCTACCATTACGTTTTCCAAAAAATAAGGGACCCACATCAGATTCTGCAACGGCGCACGAAGCTGTCACTCGATGGCCATAAAGGAATCTTAGGTGAAGTTCCAGGCAGTTTTTCTCTGCCAAGTACGGAAGATTTTGTTTATTTACAGTACATAAGAAATGGAAGTGAGCCTCGTCAGAAGATATTAAAACAGGGCGAAAAGGGATTGTACAGAAGAGTTACCTCACGTTGACTCTGCAAGTTTCAGAATCTCTCTTATATAACTATTGGGTAACCATGATTTTGTATGGCTGCATGTGAAGATTTCTGAGCCGGATTCTTGTTTCACTCTTATCATACTACCTCAGGACAGCTGTATGCTGAAGTACTGAAAGCTTTGGACATTTCCAAATTGACACTGTCACTTTTTTTTGCCATCACTCTTCTCGATGGTTTGATGCGGCCCGCCACGAACTCCTCTCCTGCGTCAGCCTCTTCATCTCAGCAGTGGTTGCAACCTACATCCTAAATATTTGTAGAATGTATTCCAATATCTATCTTCCTCTACAGTATTTACCCTCTGCTGTTCTCTCTAGAACCTTGGAATTTAATCCCTGATGACCTAACCCATGTCTTAGCATCCTGTCTCTTCTTCTTGTCAGCGTTTACCTTCCATTCCTTTCCTCGCGGAGAACTTCTTCATTCTTTACCTTATCAGTCCACCAAATTTTTAACTTTTTTTGTAGCACGACATCTCAAACACATCAGATGAATTTGCAGTTGCAGCTGTAGAACGGAATGACGACAGTGAAAATGTGTGCCGCACCAGGACTCGAACCCGGATTTCCCAATTATCTCGAGCGGTCGCCTTACCATATTTTTCTTTTTTTAACAAAATTGCGTATTTCCGGTACGGGGAATCAAACCCTGGCCTCCTAAACACATCTCTTTAGATCACTTTCTTGCCTTATCAGTTTTTTTGTCTGGCACTTTTTTGCCCTCTGCCTCTTTTTTAACTGTTACACCACTTTTTTATTTATCGTAGGGACTTTTTTATCTTATTTTTAATTTTTTAGGGAAATATAGGAAGCTTGGCGATACCAGGCAGGCGGAGGCAAAGTGGGCGGTCGGTCAAGCAAGCTGAGGCCTAAACACCTTAACTATCAACACGTCACTCTTCCCCTTTTTTTGCAATGAATGACTGCTTCGGCGTAGCTCCGCCGCTAGTAACATACAAACAGAAAATGTTTTCTTACATAAATTGTTTCAGCACATTGCAGTATAAAATAAACTATAATTCCTTCTTGATATATTCTAATGAGAGCCGTTACAACCTTGCTCTTAGTAACTCACAGTTTCTTCTTGCAGCGAAAAAAAATCTTCTATCTTAGTTTCCCATGTATCGAATTTTCCGTGACTATCAAGAAACTGTTAATCACATTCCTCGGCGTAGCGTCCGGTGCTCTCCATGAAACTTAAAATGTCGTGGTGTACAGGAGCAAACATACAAATAACTACAGAGCATTAAGGGACCATTTGGCTATCCGTGAACGACCCATGGTCGGACTCAAACTTTCATATGTCATCAACCATACGTCTACGATCTGTACTCGCAAATCGATTACGTGTTAACCCATACGGATCAGACGTTGTGATTGGAGGTCACATGCTCGGTATCGGCAGATAAATACGATATTGCAGTGCTGGTGTTATTCTGATGACGATGCCCTGCGACGACCACAGTCTTTACTAAACGCATCAGATGAATTCGCAATTATGAAGATTGAATACCATAAGCTGTAGAATGGAGTGACGACAGTAAAAATTTGTGCACTTCCAAGCACAACGTTTGGCCAGTGAGCGAATGCACATAATGGATGTGCGAGTACACATCATAGAAGTGTGGCTGATGACATATGGAAGTTTAGGTCTGACCATTAGATGTGTACGAATGGCCATGGTTTTCGCCGGCACCATAGCTTAGCGTGTTGGGTCAGAGGGTTAGCTGCTCTCTATAATAAAAGAACTGAGTTAATGGACCAAAGATGAACTTGAACAAGCGTCATTGGATGTCCGCCTCCAACAAATACAACGGACAATAACGAAAAAAAAATTAGATAAAAAAATGGTAAAGTGGTCGCTCGCAATAAGAGGGAAATCCGGTTTCGAGTCTCGGTGTGGCACAAATTTTCATTGTCGTCATTCCATTCTACAGCTGACGTCTTTAGTAACGAATGTGATCGCCGCAGTGCATTGTCATTAGAATAACACCGGCACTGCAATATCGTACAAATCTAATACATCGATTCTCTTCTTTTCTGGTTTCCCCACCGTCCATGTTTCACTACCGTACAATGCTGTGCTCTAAACGTACTTTTTTACAAATTTCTTCCTCATATTAAGGCAGACTTCTCTTGGACAGGAAAGCGTTTTAGCCAGTATTACTCTGCTTTTATGTCCTCCTTCTCCATCATTGGCTATTTTACTGCCTACGTAGAAGAATTCCTTAACTTCATCTACTTTGTGATAATGAATCGTAACGTTAAGTCTCTCACTGTTCTCACTCTCGATCCGTATTCTGTACTCATTGGACGGTTCGTTCTTTTCAACACGTACTGTAAATATTCCTAACTTTCACTGGTAGTAGCAATGTAATCACCGAATTTTAGCACTGATACCCTTTCACCTTGAATTGTAATCCCATTCTTGATTCTTTACTTTGTTTCCGTAGTTGCTTCTTCGACGTATAAATTGAAAAGTAGGGTTACAGAATAGATTCTTGTCTAGCCCCCATTTTAATCAGAGCAATTCGTTCTTGGTCTTCTACTCTTACTGCTCCTTCTTGGCTCTTGTACATATTGTATATTACCCGTCTTTCTCTATAGATTAGCCCTACTTTCCTCAGAATTTACAACATCTTGCACTATTTCACATCGTCGCATGCCTTCTCCAGGACGACAACTCCTATGAACGCGTCTTTGTTTTTCTTTAGTCTTCTTTTCGTTATTAATCGCCACGTCAGGGTTGCCTCTTTGGTGCCTTTATCTTTCCTAAAACCAAAGTGATCGTCCTCCAACAAATCCTCATCTTTATTTTCCGTTCTTCCGTATATTATACAACTTTTTTGCATGAACTGTTAAGCTGATTGTGCGATAATTCTCGCACTTGCCAGGTCTTGCAATCTTAGGAATTGTATGGATAATATTTTCCTGAAATTCAGTTAGATCTTGCCACACTTATATATTCTCTACACCAACGTGAACAGTCGCTTCTTTGCCACTTCCACCAACTATTTTAGAAATTCTCATGGAATTTTATCTATCCCTTCTGCCTTACCTGATTTTAAATGTTCCAGGCTCTTTTAAATTCTTATTCTAAGATTTTTAACTACACCAAAGCTTGTTTAGAGTTTTCTATGTGCTGGGTCAGTCGTTGCGATAATCATTTCTTATTCAGTTACTTCACATTTTTCATACAGCCGTTTCGTTGTACCTCATCTGCTGTTCCTATTTATTTAATTCCTTAGCGACTTGTATTTCCGTACTCCGGAACTTTTTTAACTTCCTTCTTTAACTATCTACTGAGATATTTCTTCTGTAACTCATGATTTCTTCGCAGTTACGCTCTTTGTATCTATGTTTTCCTTTCCAATTTTTGTGACTGTCCTTTTTAGAAATGTTCATTCCCCTATAACTGAACCATTTACTGATCTATTCCTTATCACAGCATCCATAGGCTAAGAGAACTTCGCGCATGTACCTTTTTTCCTTGATACTTTCGTATGTCACTTCTTTGTGAACAGAATCTTCCAGAATGTCGCTTTAGTCTCTTAAACTTTGGCCTTATCTTTTTTTCTTTTTCTTTTTGAGTCATCAGTCTTCTGACTCCTTGGTGCGGCCCGCCGCGAATTCCTGTCCTGTGAGAATCCCTTCATCTCAGAGTAGCACTTAAAACCTAGGTCGTCAATTATCTGCTGGATGTGTTCCAATCTATGTCTTCCTCTACAATTTTTGTCCTCTACAGTTCCCTTTGGTACCATGGAAGTATTTCACTCATGTCTTAATAGGTGTGCTATCATCCTGTCCCTTTGCCTTGTCAGTGTTTTCCACATGTTCCTTTCCTGTCTGATTCTGTACAGAAACTCTTCATTCCTTAGCTTATCAATCTTCCTAATTTTCAACATTCATCTCTAACACAACAGCTCAAGTTCTTCTATTCTCTTCTGTTCCGGTTTTTCCACAATCCACGTTTCACTACCATTCAAAGCTGTGCTCCAGATGTACTATCTCAGAAATTCCTTCTTCAAATTGAGGCTTATGTTTGATAATGGCAGGATTCCCTTGGCCAGAAATGCTCTTTTTGCCAGTGATAGTCTGCTTTTGATGTCCTCTTTGCTTCGTCCGTCATTGATCATTTTGCTGCCTAGGTAGAAAATTCCTTTACTTCATCTACTTCGTAACCATCAATCTTGTTGTTAAGTTTCTCATAGTTCTCAATTCAGCTACTTCTTATTACTTCCGTTTTTCTTCGATTCACTCTTAATTTATATTCTGTAGTCATTAGACTGTTCATTCCATTTACCAGATCGTGTAATATCTCTTCAGCTTCACTCAGAACAGCAATGTCATCAGCGGATCGTATGATTGATATCCTTTCATCTAGAATTTTAATTCCACTCCTGAATATTTCTTTTATTTCCATCTTTGCTTCTTCGATATAGAGACTGAACAGTAGGGGTGAAAGACTACATCCCTGTCTTACACCCTTTTTAGTCCGAGCACTTGGTTCTTGGTTGTAAACTCTTATTCTTTCTTTTCGGCTTTTGAACATTTTTAACATCACCCGTCTCTCCCTATAGCTTACCCCTATTTTTCTCTTGATTTAGAATACCTTGCGCCATTTTACATTGTCGAACGCCTATTCCAGGTCGACAAATCCTATGAACGTGTCTTTATGTGTCTTAAGTTTGTCTTACATTATCAACTGCAACGTCTGAACTGCCTCTCTAGTGTCTTTACCATTCCTAAAGCCAAACTGATCGCCATCTAACGCATTGTCAATTATCTTTTCCATTCTACCCTTCATCACTATGAAGTAAATTGTGATCTGAGTATATGTTTGCTCCTTGGAACGCCTTTCAATCGAACATCTGATTTTGGAATCTGTTCCTTACCATGATGTAATCTATCTGAAACCTTAATTTATCTCCCAGCCTTTTTCTAGCATACATCCTCTTCTTGTGCTTCTTCAAAAGTTTATTCGCTTTTACTAGCTGAAATGTATTGCAGAGCTGAAGTAGTCGTTCTCCTCTCTCATTCCTGGTAAAACAAGCCCAATTTCTCTCCTAATCCCTTCTCCCAGTCCTTTCCCTCCAACCACATTTTAGCCGCAAGGATTATTAGATTTTCATCTCCCCTTAAGTACTGAATAATCCTCATTTCACTTTTTCGTATTCAACTTGCGACGTCGACATATTTACCTGAACTATTGTTGTCGGTGTTGGTCTGCTGTCGATTCTGATGATAACAATCCTACTTCCCAACTGTTCACAGTTACTCTCTTTGTCTTACCTTCCTGTTCATAACGAATCCCATTCTCGTTATACGATTTTCTGCTGCTATTGGTATTAACCCTTACTAATACAACCGGGAATACCAGGAAACCGGCGTCGCTTGGAGCAAGGAGCCGTGAGACTACCGATGCACAGCTTTTAGGAGGAGAACACTTCGTTGACCAAAAAATAACTGGTTTTAAGAGTGGAAAAGGCATGGATCTACTTCTCATTGCACTATTACCTCAAATCCGGGGTGTTTTAAGAAAGACACTGTAAAGGAAATTGGAGAAAAATTGTCTGTATTTGGGACTGCGTACAACTATACAATCGTGTTATTAAGGAAGAGTAAAAAACTAGGAATATTTTTCTCGCCGTCAGGAAAGTGCGTGACCACAAATCATCTTCATTTGTGGGAAGTATCCCACTTCCTAAAAGAGTAGTAGATGAGGTGGTATCTGATGAGGAGTCGTACAGATAATTGGGGCCAGCATTTTTCGCACCAAGACCCAGACATCTATAGCCGATCTGGACAACAGGCTGTAATGTCCAAAACATCACAGGTGTCATACAACTGTGTGCCGGCGTGACTGCGTTCCCGGCGTACTTGTTTCCATGTAGTGGCAAAATGAGGAGCGCATACCGGTCGCTGGACGACACGCCAGTCGACCTAAGGATGCTGACCCTCACCCGTATTCGGTAAACTGCGCTGCTGTAGAACGCTACAAAGTGCCTTTGTTGGTGTCATGTGTTCACAATAACGCTGTATGGACTTACTTCGGTTAGAATAAAAATGGCACAAGTAAGAGAAGGGCGGCGGGATGTAGGCTGAGACAGAGCATGGCGCGAAGACCTCCGGCGATATGCTGGGGATGCACGTAGAGCAACGGCACCACTGGACGATTTGAGAGCTGACAAGAAGTGCTGTCGCTCTGTCAGGGACATGTTAGCGAAATGCTCGTGCCGAGCCTCTGGACCATAAAAGTCTGATAGATGCGCGCCTTTCTCATTCTACTCACGACTCACTGACAATCCATGTCCATACGTAAGTCTGCTAGCATTCTTTCCTCGCCAGGTGACGCCGCTACCGCCGACACGGGTTTATATCCATAGCATGTCAATGGTCATATGTTCTGACTAATCAGTGTATAGCCTTGGCACTCGATTTTAAGACGTTGAGGTAGCTATCAAAAGTTTCGTCTTATGTGGTAAAATATTCCGATGACTCCCTGACCTCAGCACCGCTATCGAGAACGATGATGAGACCGTGCAGCTGAATAGACGGCCATCAAGACAGAGCCCAAACAGGCGTTGACAGAGGTTGCAGAGCAATGGTGCCATGGTGAAAGCAAACAATAGTGTAAAAAGTGGGCATTCTTGGCGCACCAAACGATGGATCACGATGGGAGGAATGAGACGGCCACTATTAGTACACGGAGACAAATTACGACGTCGATGGTAATATCAGGGTATCACATATGTAGACCACCCCTTCCAGATAGTCGTGATCAACCCGATCGAACGCCTGGCTGAAGTCAAGAGTTTCCGAAAATCCAGGCTCACGATGACTTTGAGCAAGAGCGATTACGTTTCTGTAGCGACAGAGGACAGCCAGGATGTTTTGCGCACCTCCAAAAGAGGTTTGATTTAGAGAAACCACGTACAAAGCCTTCTATTTAAGCTGTACAGCCAACAGTCAGAAAAAGGTCTTTGGACGTTGTTGAGCATGTCTCTGAAGTACCCTCAGGTTTGTGGATGGGAATGAAGAGAACGTCGAGGAAACCGTCTAGAATCTGCACGAGAGGCAACATAACGTCCGGACAAATTTCCGCCTACGCCGACGCCGTCAGGAGACGGAATATCCGATAAAACACCAGTGGGAGGGTGTCAGTGCCGGGCGACCTATTCATAGTACCCACCTGGCTAGCTTCTTTGAGGTTAGCAAGCAAATCCGTTGTTGAATATCCAGGAACTGAGCCTAAGGAGACTTGAGAGGCTGCCGTAATGCTGACAAGGTGGTGAGCTTGAGCAGAGTACATCATAACATAATGTACGTGGAGGCAGCATTTGACAGCGCTGAGCCAACATCCAAAATTATCACTGAACATTTGCAATGTTATTAATTTTTCAACTAATTTACTGCCTTCATTTGTATGAAACTATTTTACGGCTGACATTGCACTTCACTGAGCCAAGATTGAATACTTTGTATGTCTACTGTAGTGATTCAAGAGCTAAGGAAAATGTATTTCATTGTTTATTTGCATTGGGAATTTTGTCAGTTTATTACACGGGGCCACAGAACTCGTGCTCACGAGACTGAGTAAATTTCGGAGGGATTGATTTCATTATAAGCATTACACATTCGTTTTACAGATTAAGTTGTTTCAATTTTCTTTGGATTAGAGTAAAACTGATTAAGCACACCATTTCCACAACAACACATCACACAGTACATTTGGATAACCACAAAGAAATATTTTTAAAAAACGTTACAAGCGCAATTTTGATATAAACTTGAACTGAAAATGAAATTGATCAATTAAGTACGCCACCCCCCCCCCCCCTCCCCCCCCCCCCCCCCCCCACACACTCACTAGCTCCTACTTCCACTCCCATTTCTCGGATGACACTGTGTATTTTCCTTAGCCAGCATATGTGTCACTGCCCCCTTCCCCTCTCCTCCCCCTCTTGCACATACCCTATTGGTGGGAATGTCGAATTTCGGCAGGAGTTCGAAATTTTGGTGGAAATTTCTTTGTTCCAGGATTGTGCTGGCGTCCCAACCTAAACCAATCCCAGGAGCTGTCGGGAAACAAAAATTGGTAATGTACTTCCTGTTACTCGAAACCTTTTCCTTCTGGACAGGAAGCCCAAGTGCTCCCCCAAAACATTCCAACTCTCCAGTTGCAGGAGAGGAAGGTTATGTTAGTCTATTTCATTTACTTTGGTTCAGAAACTGTTTTAAAGTACAGTCCTACTTACGTAATTAATCATAAAAACGGTCCCAATTATACAATTATATGCATAGGGCTAAACAAGAAGTACGTAAAATCACAATAAAGCTCAAGAATTGACGACGTCATAAACCTGGTGCTGTCCTATAGGGAAAAAATTTCGCAATATCACTCAAAGCTAATGGCAGACACACTCAGCTCTACCCTTCACCTACAAGCTGGTGCGAAAAGAGGCTGGCGTGAAAGGTAATTATCTTTATTTTAAGCTGGAATTGCGTTCAACCGATGAAATGATGGTGTTCGACAGAGAGGCGTTTAATAAGTGAATTACCTGTAGGTATACTGCCGAGGGCTGACTCTGTCACTGACGTCAGATTCACTACAGACACCTCATGGAGCATTGCTCGGCAGTCCAGGTAATCGAGGCCAATACACACTATGACAACTCATGGATAATGCTTCACTGTTGTAATTACACATCGAAATTTTCATGAATAAATATACCAGCACATGTTGTGAGGATTGGGAAAAAATCACCACAATATCACAATTACCACAATAACTGACCCCAGAAGACTGCAGAGGAGAAGTTGAGTTCTCCTTGATGGACGGTCACGAACTAACCAACTTGGAGGCAGCGTTATCCCTCTGCCCTACCACTCCTCATCTCTCTTCATCGTAGGTGGACATAAATGTCTGTCTGATCTTGTCACTGATGGTCCACAAAGAGGTCCTTGATATACTGTCTCCATTCTGCAGTAATGTGTCACAGATAGACAAAAGACAGCAACAACAACACACTTCATGCAATTCTGAAATGTATTTCATAGAGAAAATGGACCACCTGCCCTCCGTTCGGAACAGAAATGAAATTCTGGAGAACTTTCTAGTTCGCTTTTTCAAATGTCCACTGTTTGGAGAACAGGCAGCTATCCATCTATCCCAACTGCAGTCCCTGTAGAAGCCTCCTGTCGATCTGATTGTGAGTATTCAGTACACTGCATCTCCAATGATCTCTTGGCTGGGTGGTGAGCGCTATCGCTGCTGACAAAAGCTACACATATAATAGACCACAATGCCGGCATCCGTCAGAATAAAAGCGAGATAAGAGATGGGCATCCTGACCACAGGTTGTTTGTCTAAAAGAGCAGGTTGCAAACTCATACAGAACACGCTCACCACGCATTTAGTAGCACCACTAGCAAACGCACGTCGTTCTGAGAGGGCAAACATTTGACTGTAACCGTTTTAGTTAACGACAACACA
This sequence comes from Schistocerca gregaria, assembly GCF_023897955.1. Lineage (NCBI taxonomy): Eukaryota > Metazoa > Arthropoda > Insecta > Orthoptera > Acrididae > Schistocerca > Schistocerca gregaria. The sequence continues at coordinate 438,450,275 of NC_064920.1, forward strand.
CCCGCTATAAACAAACACATATTAAAATGGAAAACACACCTGTGGTGACAATAAATTTCCTCTCTCCACGGAAATGTTAGCAGTCCATTTTCTTTTAGTTTTTTAAGCAAAATCGCTATTGTTTTTATGTTCGACTGAAGGATACAATTCGCATCTCATTATTTTTTCACCACCAGCGAAGTATAAAAACTACAGCGCAACAGTCGATTACAGATGACCAGACTGCAAGGCTAACTAATAACCACGTATGCAGTCCACGCTGCATAAAATCTGGCAAAAAACTTCCACTAATTTGCTGCGAAAAGTACCGATCACTGCAGAATGTCCTTGTTACATGGAAACCGTCATTAGAGTAAATAAAAAGCAGGAATTTTAAACTCCTAGGAATAGAAAAGAAATCTGTGTTAAGAAATTTCTTTCGGACTGATGGACAAATTACATGACCTGAGAGCGTCTCTCATGTTCATATCAGCGTCTGTAAATTAACTGATTTTCATGTGTGTATTACAAACATTTCAGACATATGAAAAAACTTTACAGAATATAACCTTTCAGGCCATTTGCTCAAATGTCGCAAAACAACACAATCATTTTACATTTGACAAACACAACCAATAATTCAGGAGGACATTTTACCAATGCGATCCTATACGGTATTGGCATTTATGAAAGAAATCATAGGAGTCTGTCTTCCAACAGAACCTTCTATAAGATTTTACGACATCTCTCTCTCTTTCAACGTATCGTAAAACAAATACCGTCTCTGTATTGCCATGGAGCATATTATTTATATATGTACAGCTACATTGGAGATGGTGGCCAGTGGTCAAAGACGATTGCACACATCTGACGACCCTGGAATGTGAGATTTCCCTTCCCCATACCTACAGAGTGTGCACCCCCCCCCCCCCCCCCAGCAAGGTAATTTATAGACGTACAGCTACTAAGTTATGGTTTCGAATCGCTAAGCATGCATACTACCAACCGTGTGATCTCCATTTCAGCCCCTACTATAGCTACAGTGCTACAATAGTGAAAAACTTTTCACAAAACGATTCTATAGTGGATCTAAGCATATTTAAATTCATCCCGCTAAAGAGCTTCACATCTTCTACAAAAGTTATATTACTGATATTTCGTAACAATATTGTCCAGATCCATCAGTAATAACAGCAAACCAAGGCATCTTGCTGCGTCTGTCACTCATCTTGCTATAGTCTTAGTGGTCCACAATGACGGCACATGATCGTCTGAATTCCTCTATTGTATGTGCTAGATGCCCATTTCATGAGTATTAATCTTACGTTCAAGAAAGAACAACACAATAGTCAGACTGTATTGTATAGCACTGTACTCGAAAGTGCACAGTCACTCAGAACCATGTATTCTAAAGATGCAATGCACTCGATCAATTTTCTGTATGTCTTTGGCTATGTATGCATTGTGGATAGCTCCAATGAACCCAACCCAGTCCTGCTGGTGGATGCATTATGCATTATATTCACGACATGTCCAGAGGATGATCCGTAATGCAATATCTCTAAGACAGGGTTAAAAGGCGGATTCACCAGTGAGAGGACTGGATGACTGTCACAGAGATATAGAGATACAGAAAATAGAGCAAAAGTCATTGCATTTCTATGGGAATGAGTGGTTGGGTGCAGTCCAGTACATTGCTACATTATACTGTCCAACTACTGTGCTGTTCTATTTTGTACATAAGAATAATATTCATGACAGACTAACTCCATACTTCCAACGGACATTTAGCACATAAAATAGAGGATTTCGAATGATCATGTGTCATCATATATATATGAGTATAAAAGGAGGTGTGATAGGTGCAGCAGGACGTCTTGGTTTTGTTGTTATTACTGGAGAATCTAGACAATATCGTTACGAAATATCTGTAAGATAACAGACGTGCAGATAGCTCTCACGAAACTACATCGATTTTGCTCATAGACCTAACAGAAATCGGGTGTATCTGTTCTTGCGGAATAATTGCTGTTTTTTATTATTAACGTCACGATTGCTTGTTAAGAAACAGGTGTTACCGCAAGTCCTGTGTTATTTCATACTTCAAAACCTCTAATTATAAAGTCGACACCACTTGAATTGGTTTCGACGTATCGGAAAAGAGAGATGCAGTAATATCTTTTAGGATGTTCCATTACAAGAAAGGCTCTCATGATTTGTTTCGTAAACGCCAGTGTGATAGCTTCACGTTGGTAAAATGGGACCTGACATAGTATACGAAAAGTAATGTCTTCTTGAATAATTGGTTGATGTTGTCGAACGAAAAATAAGTGTGTTATTTTCTGAAATGTGCGTAAGTGGCTCAAATGCTGTATTCTGTAATGTTATTCCACGTGTCTGAAATGTTAGTAATACACATGTGCTTCACAGGCTGTCAGATCATGTAATTTGTCCGTCAAGATGAAAAAAATCACCATACTTTACGTAGATTTTTTTCTTCACATATTAAATTCTCGCTTTTAATTTGCTCTGGTTTCGATATAACAAGAACATTCTGAAATAATGGGTAGTTTTCGGAGCAAAGTACTGCAAGTTTTTTGCCGATTTTAAGCAGGGTGGGCATTTATAGGTGGTGAATAGCCAGACCTCTGGAGTCTGTTTATCTGTATTCGGCTGCCGTGTTGTAGTTTTTTAACTTGGTTAAATGTCGCTAAATAATCAGATGCGAATTGAATCCTGCAATCGAACCTAAAATCTATAGGGATTTTGCTCACAGAACTAAAACAAAATGTACTGCAACTTTATTCATGTAAAAAGGACATTTACTATCGTCACAATTGAGTGTTACTTTTTAATAGATGCTCCCTTATAGGGCGTGTGTTGACGATAAATACAACTGTTAACAGTGAATTGTTTTCCCCTTCAGAATGGCGTGCGTTTGGCGGCAGAGCTATTATATGTTAGGCAAACGAGTTCCGTGTAAAGCTGTAGCTGCCCTTTTAGACAAACAGCCTTCAGTCAGGATAGCTGTCATTTATCTCGCTTTAGTTCTGTGGGATGCCAGCGTCGCTGTCTATTGTATGTGTAGTTTTTGTCGGCATCGACAGCGCTGACTGCCCAGCCACATGCTCGTCAGGGACGCATTGTACTGAAGACTTCACAACCATGTCAGCGGGAGTCTGTTCCGGGGCTCTGCGGTCGGGGTAGGAAGTGAAATCCCTGTTTTCAAAGCAGCAGACGTTCGAAAAAGCGGTCTGGAGAGTTCTCCAACAATTCGTTTCTGCTGTTGGGGTGGGAGGGGGGGGGGGGAATTCATCGTTTTTTCTGTGAAATACGTTAAAAATTGCACTAAGTGTCTTGTCATCGTCTTTTATCTATCTATGACAGATTATTGCAGAATGAAGACGTTATAATGCCACCTGAAGGATCTCTTTGTGGACCATCACTGACAAGATATGACAGGAATTTATGTCTATCTACGATGAGGAGAGGGAGGGTTGAGGGATGGTAGGGCAGAGGGATATGACTGCCTCCAAGTTGGTTAGTTCATGACCGCCCATCGAGGAGGACACAGCTACAACAGCTTCGTCTCTGCAGTCTTCTGTGGTCGGTTTTTGAGGTAGTTGAGTTATTAAGGTGATTTTTTCCCAATCCTCACTACATAAGTAGCATTATGACCTGTTGATTAAGAGCGCTGGTAGTTTTATTCATGACATTTTCGGCGTATAATTAGACCGATGAAGCATTTTCATCAGTTGTGATAGTGTGTCATTGCCTCGATTACATGAGCTGCAGGGAAATTGTCGAGGAATGCAAGGTGAGGCGACTGTAGCGAATCTCACATAAGACAGTAGTACAAACAGTTCTCAGCGGTATGATTACAGGCGATTCACTTAATAAACTTCTCTGTGTCCACCACCAGCATCTAGTAAGTTGAACAAAATTCCAGCCAAAAACAAAGATAATTCCATTCCATTCCAGCCTTTCCCCCCTCCATTTTATAGGTGAAGGATAGAGTTTGATTGCACCTGCCACTAGTTTCGAGTGCTACCGTAAATTTTTTTTCCAGCAATAGTTGTATGACATTCTCAGATTCTGGGATGTATTGCGATTTTAGGTACTCCTTGTGTAGCGCTAACCACACAGTTATGATTAATAACGTAATTAGAACCGATGTTTACCTCAAATCCTGGACCAAAATTAATAAAGTACGCTACCCTAACCTTCTTCTCCTGCATCTGGACCCAGTCTGGGCTTTCTGTTTAGAAGGATTCGGTTTCGAGTCCCAAAAAGGACACTACAATTGTTATTTTCCTTCTAATTCCTGAGAGGGAGAAGAGTGGGACGTCAGCATGCCCTGGGACAAAGAAATTGCTATGAAAATTCGAAACTCGAGCCAAAATTCGTAGTTCCCTCCAAAATTCGAAATTGCCAACAATAGTATAGATGGGTGAGGAGAAGGGGCTGGGGATGCACATACCAACTGAGGAAAGCGCAGGACGTCATCCGGGAGTTTGAGAGTAAGAGTGAGGGTGGGCCCAGGTGAAGAAATTGATCAATTTGATTAATTTGTATATCGTAGTAAATTTTCTTTATGGATTTGCTGCCAGATGGCAACATGTGAATTCCACAATATGTGAGTTTACTAGAGAAAGAAACCTGGCATTCTACGGATCGGAGCGTGGAATGTCAGATCCCTCAATCGGGCAGGTAGGTTAGAAAATTTAAAAAGGGAAATGGATAGGTTAAAGTTAGATATAGTGGGAATTAGTGAAGTTCGGTGGCAGGAGGAACAAGACTTCTGGTCAGGTGACTACAGGGTTATAAACACAAAATCAAACAGGGGTAATGCAGGAGTAGGTTTAATAATGAATAGGAAAATAGGAATGCTGTTAAGCTACTACAAACAGCATAGTGAACGCATTATTGTGGCCAAGATAGATACGAAGCCCACACCTACTACAGTAGTACAAGTTTATATGCCAACTAGCTCTGCAGATGATGAAGAAATTGAAGAAATGTACGATGAAATAAAAGAAATTATTCAGATAGTGAAGGGAGACGAAAATTTAATAGTAATGGGTGACTGGAATTCGAGTGTAGGAAAAGGGAGAGAAGGAAACATAGTAGGTGAATATGGATTGGGGCTAAGAAATGAAAGAGGAAGCCGCCTAGTAGAATTTTGCACAGAGCACAACTTAATCATAGCTAACACTTGGTTTAAGAATCATGAAAGAAGGTTGTATACGTGGAAGAACCCTGGAGATACTAAAAGGTATCAGATAGATTATATAATGGTAAGACAGAAATTTAGGAACCAGGTTTTAAGTTTTAAGACATTTCCAGGGGCAGATGTGGACTCTGACCACAATCTATTGGTTATGACCTGTAGATTAAAACTGAAGAAACTGCAAAAATGTGGGAAATTAAGGAGATGGGACCTGGATAAACTGAAAGAACCAGAGGTTGTACAGAGTTTCAGAGAGAGCATAAGGGAACAATTGACAGGAATAGGGGAAAGAAATACAGTAGAAGAAGAATGGGTAGCTCTGAGGGATGTAGTAGTGAAGGCAGCAGAGGATAAAGTAGGTACAAAGACGAGGGCTGCTAGAAATCCTTGGGTAACAGAAGAAATATTGAATTTAATTGATGAAAGGAGAAAATATAAAAATGCAGTAAATGAAGCAGGCAAAAAGGAATACAAACGTCTCAAAAATGAGATCGACCGGAAGTGCAAAATGGCTAAACAGGGATGGCTAGAGGACAAATGTAAGGATGTAGAAGCTTATCTCACTAGGGGTAAGATAGATACTGCCTACAGGAAAATTAAAGAGACCTTTGGAGAGAAGAGAACCACCTGTATGAATATCAAGAGCTCAGATGGCAGCCCAGTTCTAAGCAAAGAAGGGAAGGCAGAAAGGTAGAAGGAGTATATAGAAGGTTTATACAAGGGCGATGTACTTGAGGACAATATTATGGAAATAGAAGAGGATGTAGATGAAGACGAAATGGGAGATACGATACTGCGTGAAGAGTTTGACAGAGCACTGAAAGACCTGAGTCGAAACAAGGCCCCGGAGTAGACAACATTCCATTAGAACAACTGACGGCCTTGGGAGAGCCGGTCATGACAAAACTCTACCAGCTGGTGAGCAAGATGTATGAGACAGGCGAAATACCCTCAGACTTCAAGAAGAATATAATAATTCCAATCCCAAAGAAAGCAGGTGCTGACAGATGTGAAAATTACCGAACTATCAGTTTAATAAGTCACAGCTGCCAAATACTAACGCGAAAGGCTATTTATAATTTGTACAGAAACCAGATGGCAGTAATAAGAGTCGAGGGGCATGAAAGGGAAGCAGTGGTTGGGAAAGGAGTGAGACAGGGTTGTAGCCTCTCCCCGATGTTATTCAATCTGTATATTGAGCAAGCAGTAAAGGAAACAAAAGAAAAATTTTGAGTAGGTATTAAAATTCATGGAGACGAAGTAAAAACTTTGAGGTTCGCCGATGACATTGTAATTCTGTCAGAGACAGCAAAGGACTTGGAAGAGCAGTTGAACGGAATGGACAGTGTCTTGAAAGGAGGATATAAGATGAACATTAACAAAAGCAAAACGAGGATAATGGAATGTAGTCAAATTAAATCGGGTGATGCTGTGGGAATTAGGTTAGGAAATGAGACACTTAAAGTAGTAAAGGAGTTTTGCTTTTTAGGAAGTAAAATAACTGATGATGGTCGAAGTAGAGAGGATATAAAATGTAGACTGGCAATGGCAAGGAAAGCGTTTCTGAAGAAGAGAAATTTGTTAACATCGAATATAGATTTATGTATCAGGAAGTCGTTTCTGAAAGTATTTGTTTGGAGTGTAGCCATGTATGGAAGTGAAACATGGACGATAACTAGTTTTTACAAGAAGAGAATAGAAGCTTTCGAAATGTGGTGCTACAGAAGAATACTGAAGATAAGGTGGATAGATCACGTAACTAATGAGGAGGAATTAAATAGGATTGGGGAGAAGAGAAGTTTGTGGCACAACTTGACTAGAAGAAGGGATCGGTTGGTAGGACATGCTTTGAGGCATCAAGGGATCACAAATTTAGCATTGGAGGGCAGCGTGGAGGGTAAAAATCGTAGAGGGAGACCGAGAGATGAGTACACTAAGCAGATTCAGAAGGATGTAGGTTGCAGTAGGTACTGGGAGATGAAGCAGCTTGCACAGGATAGAGTATCATGGAGAGCTGCATCAAACCAGTCTCAGGACTGAAGACAACAACAACAACAACGTGAGTTTACTAAGTTACATCTCAAGAGAGGTAGATGGTTAATCACCCTTGCATTTTAACAGAGATGCTGCAACAAGTAAACCATTCCTGAAAACTAAACTCCAATGGTACCGACTAGCCACCGTGTCATCCTCAGACCACAGGCGTCACAGGATGCGTATATGGAGGGGCATGAGGTCAGTACATTGCTCTCCCAGCCGTATGTTTGTTTACGAGACCAGAGCTGCTACTTCTCAGTCAGGTAGCTCCTTAGTTTTCCTCACAAGGGCTGAGTGCAACCCGCTTGCCAACAGCTCTCGGTAGACCGGATGGTCATCCATCCAAGTGCTAGCCCAGCCCGACAGTGCTTAACTTCGGTGATCTGACAGGAACCGGTATTACCACTGCAGCAAGGCCATTTGCTAACAATGTCTACATCTGCTAAATTTAAACATTGTGTAGACTCTACGGCTACCGTTAGAACTAAACGACAGGCGAGTGTTGCAATTGTGAGAAAAAATTCGCATCAAAAATTTTGTATGGTGTCCAGACAGTAACTATCACTCCATTTGAAGATTTTTCAGTGCTATGCTGAAACTGGATAGATACCGCCACTTGAGCGCTGTCTAATTTGAGTGAATGACTGGCTAACGTAGTCAAATGACATAATATGATGGAATCGAAGCCCGATCACAACACGGTGTGGCAAGATGACGTACTGCATTTAATCTAATGGAGAAGACTATGGACGAAGCAGTAGTTTATGTGCTAGAGGAGGATCGTAATTTTCCACCTAACACTGGGGACGATTCCCATCCAAGATGTGATTAGCATAACAGAACAGGCTGTTTCGAAAACTCGTAACGATGCTGCCAAAGAGATTAGGTGTAACATATGCCACATACTGAATGGAGCCCCGTCTAGGAAGTCCAACCTCAGGTGAAAGAAGTGCTCAATGAGAATTGAGAGGAGACCAAGACATAATCATCTTACCTGCTGACAACGTAAATTCTGCTGTGCTTCTTTCACGCGCAAAACATAATAGCAAGTTATACAAAGTGCTCGACAATTCTGCATACAGTAAACTAAAATGTGATCTGATGAGCAGGATGCAGAGAAAGACTGCAGAACTCATCAGGAAGAGCTCTATTCCAGCGCAAGTCACTAAGGGTTTGTGTCAACAGGCTACTGTTCCTCCTATCCTTTATGGCCTACCTGAGATCTATAAGAATACCCCTCTTGTAGTCAAGTGCGACAATCCTATTCGAAACAGGATTTCATAGGTCATCTGCAGACTCTTAAATCGTAATCGTCGTGTCTCTTAGTAATTTTTGATGTTGTGTCTTAATTTACGGAAGTGCCCTTCCAGTACTCTTTAGCGTTCATTAGCAGCAAGTTTGAGTAGGACATATTGTCATTATGTTCTTACTTCAACGTACTTCTTATTTCATGACCATTATTTTGAAGAAGTGAACAGTTCGCCATGGGAAGCCCTCTGTCTCCTATGGTGACCATTTATTTAATAAAATACTCTGAAGAAACAACACTGAAGTCAGCCACTCTCAAACCAACTTGTTCTCTGCGGTATGTGGATGATACATTGTGGTGTGGCCACATGGGCTTGAAACTCTACCTACGTTTCTTCAACATTTAAATCCGCTCCATACGAGTATCAACTTCACAATGGAAGTGGAAAAAAATGTTACTTTACCTTATCTTGAAATTTTGGCGTGAAGGAAAGCAGATGAAACCTTGAGACAGAAGTGCGACCATCATATTCGAAACTGAAGATATCATAGGTCATCTGAAGACTCTTAAATCGTAATCGTCGTATCTTTTATTAAGTTTTGATGTTGTATCTTAATTTACGCAAGTACTCTTCCAGTTCTCTTTATGGCAAGCCAACGCATAGAGGTCTATTTTTTCAGGCCACAAGCTGCCATCACCCAACACAATGCGGTATTGCATTGCGTACGTTAGTTCATGAGCAAGTGTGGTATCTGATCTGGAAGGTCTGTCGAGTAAGACACGACATCTGAAGATAGTGTTCTGACAAAACGGTTATTCTGACAGATACGTAATGCATTCAGACCCAAGAAACTCCAATCCATTGAGCAAATGAAGATACAAAGACACCCACCACTTGCACCTTCTGGCTGTATTTTGATGCCATGTCGTCACGAATCGGAAGAGTCCTCAGAAGACATGACATTAAGTGTGCTCTTCGACCATCTGCAAAAATGAGGAATCTATTGGTCTGAGGCCACGTGGTGTGTGTAAGATTCCTTGTCAATGTGGGGCGTTATATGTAGACCAGACATGTACTGTACAAGAACATTGCGATGAACATCACCGTCATACGCGCCTACGCCAACCAGAGAAGTTGGAAATTGCTGAACACTGTCTGAATACAGGACATCGCATGATTTATGAAAAGATTTAAGTGTTATCCCAGGCATCGTCTTTCTGGGACTATATTATTACGGAAGCAATACATACCTGTAAAGCTGACAATCTCATCACAGGGATGTGGGATTTCAACTAAGCACAGCTTGGGGCACTGCATTGGCTGTTAGAGAAAACAGAGCCGTCATAACATTGGTGTAGTATGGTTTTTTAGTGAGCAACGTCTGGCCAAACTGTTAGTGAACATAGCATACAGCGCACACACAGGAGGGCCATTTAGCGACTTTCAACAGAAAGCATTTGAGTGTAGCGCCATCTATCTGCAAATATTGCGCATGCGTGATTGCCGCACCTGCATATTCTTTGTGCAAGCGTTCTATATACAGGGCCATAGACGTGCAGATACCATCAGTTGTAGTTAGTCACCAGCACGGTTCAACGATCTAAAGATGTCGAACAGTTTGCACAATGTAATCCGATAGCAAACCTGTGAAGACTATAACATATTCACCGGGAAAACTTGAAGAGCCAATTTGCATATCAGTTTGATATCAAATATGGCTCTCATACCCCATTACCCTGCTACTTTCGACCACCTTCTTTCAAATACCCTGTATAGATCGGTTTACGATCGCTGGCAATCACTTGTCTGTACAATTATACGGTTAATTTTTCAAAAAAATTGCTACAATCTCTATTTTAAACTGTTATTTTGTAATTATCCGCATAAAACACTGTCTTTACACATTTCAGTGTCACTGGAATGCTAATGGCAAGCATTTTCAATATTTGTTATTTTCATTGAACGATCGTATGTGTACTAGAGTACATTCGTCATTTTAGCACTAGCAACCACACTTGTGGTTCAGTTTTAACGTTATCAGTTTACAATCAATTAAGTTCATTTGTTACATTCGTTTGTCTTGCTTTACAGAGATCTAGATTACGGTTACTTCTGTTCGACGACACATTTCTTGCAGCTTCTTCTTTCGTCCTATATTTATGGATAAAGATTTTTGTAGATTTTCTTGGGACAATATATTGTTGTATGAATCCCCAATGGGGCAAAGGTCAATGAGAAACCCAGAAACAACGACGGAGTCAATCTGTGCCCTGCTACTTTCTACTCTACGTTGCACTTTGAATAACGTTGAAGATTTAGAAGTACATAGTTCACATCAAGTATGCTTTCAGGATATGTTCGTACAGTGTTTAAATACATATGGAGGAACAGTCTTGTAAGGTTTTACAAGTTTTATGCCTGATGTTCGGTTTGAACAGTATTGGTAGCTCCCATTATTTACAAACGATTTCTGAGTTTTTATAAGAAAATTTAGAGTAAAATTTCACGTTTGCGAGAAGTCTTCTCCGTCACATGCAGCTGGTTGCTCCTCCAACGTGGCTGCTGTTCTGCCGTCGCATCGCTGACAGTGTGGTGCAGTTGGCGTGGTGTGCTGCAGTTGGAGTGGTGTTCGCAGGCCGAGAACACGGCATCGAATCCAGGATCCTCAGCGGTTATCTGCTAGGCTGCTGGCATGTATTTCTGGTATTGCATCGTATCCTTCACGCCGGTGTTACTTTGCTTAAACTGGACTCAGACGCATGCATGAAATAGACCCAGAATACAGCATTAAATTCTGTACTAGTTCTGACGGTAGCGCTTTGGGTAACACGCATCCTGGTTAGTTATTATTGTCTAGCACAGGACCAGTTCTCAAGGTTTTTATTGCGCTTAAGTATTGACATTCTGCAGTGTTTATCTCTTAGTTTTTGATAGTATTTTTGCACTTCGCATAAAAATAAACTGCAAACGAACAGATTATACACGACAGTTACTTATTTAGTGTCCGTCTACTAGTGACAGTTCGTCTGCATTCTGCATTTCAAAAACATTCAGCGCTGCGCCCTTGAACTGATCACACCGTTGCGTATCTGTTGCTGGCGAGGAATACTGATTGTTGACTGTGTGAAACTCGTAACACTTGTAAAAGCGTGGACTGCGGACATTATGCTTGAAACCACCCTCAATAATTCACGTAATGACATTTCGCAATACTTTCACACACTTTATGTTTGAAACCCAAAAATGTGCTCTTGTAGACGTTGCGACATCGTGTTAATTCTGCATCTACATTTATATCTGTATCTACATCCATACTCCGCAAGCCACCTGACTGTGTGTGGAGCAGGGTACTTTGAGTACCTCTATCGGTTCTCCCTTCTATTCCTGTCTCGTATTGTTCGTGGAAAGAAAGATTGTCGGTATGCCTCTGTGTGGGCTCTAATCTATCTGATTTTATCCTCATGGTCTCTTCGCGAGATATCCGTCGGAGGTAGAAATATACTGCTTGACTCCTTGGTGAAGGTATGTTCTCGAAGCTTCAACAAAAGCCCGTACCAAGCTGCTGAGCGTCTCTCCTGCAGAGTCTTCCACTGGAGTTTATCAATCATCTCCGTAACGATTTCGCGATTACTAAATGATCCTGTAACGAAGCGCGCTGCTCTCCGTTGGATCTTCTCTATCTCTTCTATCTACCCTATCTGGTACGGATCCCACAATGGTGAGCAGTATTCAAGCAGTGGGCGAACAAGCTCAATGTAACCTACTTCCTTTCTTCCTTTGATTTCGGGTTGCATCTCCTTAGGAGTCTTCTAATGAATCTCAGTCTGGCATCTGCTTTCACGACGATCAACTTAATATGATCATTCCATTTTAAATCACTCCTCATGCGTACTCCCAGATAATTTATGAAATTAACTGCTTCCAGTTGCTGACCTGCTATATTGTAGATAAATGATAGAGGATCTTTCTTTCTATGTATTCACAGAACATTACACTTGTCTACATTAAGATTCAATTGTCATTCGCTGCACCATGCGTCAATTCATTGCACATCCTCCTGCATTTCAGTATAATTTTCTATTGTTACGACCTCTCGATATACCACAGCATCATCCGCAAAAAGCCTCAGTGAACTTCCGATGTTATCGGCTCTCGCACGTATTAAACATGTGGCCATTCGTGCAGTCCTTCTCTGTATACAATAAATATTCCGTGTTCATGATATCAGGTACAAGTCCAACACATTTGAACAATATTCTAGATCCGATCGCACTAGTGATTTCTCAGCAATCTCCTTTGTAGATTCATTGCATTTCCTCAGTTTTCTCCCAGTAAACCGAAGTCTACCACCTGCACTACCCAAGGCTGAGCCTTTCATATACCTACAAAGTGTAGCACCCAGGTATTTCTATCAGTTGGCTGATTCCAAGTGTGGCTCACTGATATTATGGTCATAGAATACTTCTTTGTTTTCATTTTGTCAAGTGCAAAATTTTACATTTCCGAACACTTAAGGCAGTCAAGAGCTGACTGAATATTCAGACAACTTATTTCACATAGTAAGTCATTACAGATAACGGCATAATCTACAAAAAGCTTGATTTTACTATTGAAATTAATATAAGATACTCTCATATAAGAGAACGATTAGCCCGTTTCTGCACAAAGGTCTGTACCTGAAAAAGTAGTCCACAAAGTTTAGTTCTTTTATATCACATCATGTCAAATAATCGATCGCTGGATTATTGTGATCTGGCTTGCAGACTCTGACCTGATTTTGCAATAATGTTTTACTTTCATTTGCAGTTTATTTTAAGAAAATGCCTACCACTTCTCATTCGAGATGCAGTGCATCTTCTTATACGCAAATCAAAACACGCACCCCAATCCTTAGTTGAAGAAGAAGTTTCTGCAAAGAGGAATTCAACAAGGAGGCTGAGCATATATGAGACATACACAAAGTTATACGATTTCAAAGCTTCAAATGAGAGTGTTAATTATTCCCAACAAGTTTATTCTGATATGTTTTATTCGTTATCCATCTTTCTCTCTGCAGTTATTACATAAAATGCAAAAGGACCCATAAATATTCATTATAGAAACACAAAAATTTTTAATTGATATACATCTAAGTTATGTGATTTTTAAGAAAATTACTCCCTTCGAGCTTTTTTATTTATGCGTCTCCAAATTGTATACCATATGCAATTAAATATTCAGCAATATACAGCCGAAGGCAGTCCAGATTTGTCTGCATAATAAATACATGTTATTAAAATATATTGACAACAGCATCTATTGTTACAAAAAAACTAAGACAGCGCCCTTTGGTTTACCTACCTTTCAAGATATTCTTGACAACAGAGACCTCTATAGATGTTCTCATAGGATACAGTTTTACATACTTAGAGTATGAGTCATATAAAGATTATAAATGTTCTACCCCGCCTCTTGCAGTGGGTAGTCTACATATACTGACTATAGTGGCCCTGTGAACACTACAGGATGTAGTTCAGCTCTACATAACTTATTTGCATCCAACATATTTTCTAAAGCCTATATGCCACAGTTGAGGTGCGTTTACCAGATAAAATACACGACTGCGGAATACACACACACACACCATACCTCAGAGCCTACACTCCTTCTGTAAAATAAGACATTATACTCTGCTTTGTACTTATCCCTAAAACGGTTGGTTTCCTCTCGTGATATGAATATCCTTACGTCACTCAAAATAGGGTATATGTTTTCCAACGCCGCTGTGTTGGTGCTTATACGCAAAAACGTTTGCCTGTGTAATTGGTCTTTTACCAACAACATTTTACACTCGGAGGCTTGCTCAGTCAACTCTGTGAGTTCAGATAAGTATTGTGGAAGTCGTGATAATGAGTCAGGGATCACATTATCCTTTGCTTCGATAAACATTACCTGCAACCGATATTCCTGTAAGTTCAGTGCCCACCTTGCCAACCTGTCGTGGAGCCCCTTACAGGTAAGCAAGAAACTCGAAGCCTGATGGTAGAAGTAGATTTTGATTTGGTGGCTGACCAAGAGAAGTCTGCTAGTATTATGGTAGTGAGGCATGGATTGTGGGAAAACCAGAACAAGGGCGAATCAAAAACTTTTACATGCTGGGGTTAGAGAGAATGTTGAAAATTCCAGCCCGGTAAAAAAATTAAATACTTCCTAACTTGGAAGTACAAAACTTGCCAAACCTCTAACGCCTGTCTCTTTGTGATCACCTGTTTCCTCGATTTGTAATAAAAATGATCGCAAACTGTACGAGGACACTTCTGTTGCCAAACAAAAATCGTTTCACATATTCGGAATTTACAGGGTGTGCTCGATGAACCTCCTCATGCAACTACAGTTCAGGTTTTTCTCTCGCTGCCAGTTTTTAAATATAAATACGGCAATAGAGTAGAGGGAGTCGTCGAGGAGAACTCATTTTATATTAGATTTAAAACTTGCTTCGCTAACTGTCAGGCTTTTCTAGTTATTGGGCAGAAAAGAAAAATTTCTGCTGCTTACTCAACTCCTTTCTGAGACACTGACAGCTTTGAGAATGGGTAATGAAATTTTTCCCTCTTTTGTTGTAGGCAAGGTCATCAGTGGTCTTCTAAAATCGTGATTGATTACTTAAGATGAATTTCGCTGGCGAATATATGTATTATGACGGCGCAGTTAAAATACCTAGCTCCCTATAGAGGTGGCTACATGATGCCCGTGCGCGAACATCACGTATTATTCTTATTGTTCGCATTCCTGCAATCAATACTTTCTTCTTAAGTGACGAGCAACCGCATAAAATTATTCTGTAGGATATTATTGGGTGGAAATAAGCAAAGTATATCAGCAGACTGATACATCTGTTTCCGAGATCAGCAATTATACGAAGAGCAAAAGTAGCTCAATCAACAGTTTGAGAAGCCTAGTAATATTCTTTTTCCAGAGTAAGTTTTTATCAGCATGTATACCCTAGAATCTGGAGCATTCTACCTTGTTTACTGACCCCTGCTCATGTGTTACGCCAATTTTTGGTGTAATTCTATTTGTTGTACGAAAATAAATGTAGTGTCATTTTCAAAATTTGGGGAGCATCCATTTTCAGTATACCATTTAATAATTCTTTGGAAAATATCATTTACCAACCTTTCTGATTGCTTCTCGTCAATGGAATTTATTATAATACTAGTACTGTCTGCAAGTAGCACCAATTTTGGTTGTGGAATGTTGAGTGCAAACTCATTCATAGAACTTTGTGGAGCTCCCTTAATGATTTTTTTTCAGTCACTTAAGTTGTCTGCCTTTTCGACATTGTTGGAGTTATGTAGCCCAACCCTTTTGCATTCTATTTGTTGGTCAAACCAGTAGTCTGTAAGGCTAGCAGTTCCACTGAGTTTTTCTGAGAGAGTAACACAATCTACACATCTTGGAAAGATCACCAAACAAACCTATTAACGACAAATTATTATTGAGGTCCTATATTATTTGATGAGTGCCTGTATGACTGCTCAAGCTAGAGAGGGTGCTTGATTCACTTTATAGGAAGTACCAGGAATCAGTTATATTTGGTGACGTCAACATTAATTTTGTATGCCATTGTGCAACAAAAGGCTGTTGGTAGATATCCTAAATTCATATGATCTGATGCAGACTGTGTTTTTTTCCATCTAGGGTGCAGGGGAACAGTAGCACAGCCATAGACATTATTTTTAATTGTTCTTCATTACTAGATGGTCATTCTTTTAGTAAAAGGATGAATGGCCTTTTAGACCACGATGCACCTATTTTAACACTAAAACACTAAAAGGCTTTTGTACTAAAAGAAAATGTTATATATAATTACAAACTATGTAAGAAAGTTAATTCAATGGCAATAGAGAGTTCTTAAAAGCTCGTCAAGAAACAAGAGTGGCAGTACGTTTATAACATAGATGACAAACACATTTCTCATGCTCCTTGAGAGTTGCTTTCCATTAGAATGTTCTAAACGGTGTACAAACAGTAAAAGGTAGCCTGGGTGGCTGATTATTGCAATAAGGATATCATGTGAAACAAAGCGGAAATTATATCAAAATGTAAGAATTAGTCACAATCAAGCTACAGTAGCTCATTGCGAACAGTACTGTATATTGCAAACAGTACTGTATTGTGCTTACAAATTTTATTAGGAAGGCAATGAGTATATGGTGCGCAAATAGAACAGCTAATTCACAGGATAAAATTAAAACCACATGGTCAGTTGTGATGGAAGTGACTGGTCATCGGCACAAGGTCGACAATATAAATTCAGTCCCTAGAGAAAGTACTTCTGCTACTGATAAATCAGATATATGTACAGTATTTAACAATCATTTGTTAGAATTGCTGTTGAATGAAATAAGAAATTAGTTTTTAGAGGGAATAATGTAACACTCTTGGAAAATGCCATTTCAAGACTGATGTCTGAAATACCGCTCTGTGATACAAAGGGGAGATATAGTCAATAATTGAATCACAAAAAAAAAGTTGACTTGTTTCACATCCACGAGGATCTCCTCAGCATGGGTCTATGTAACGAAAAACTATTCTAATCTAATCTAATCTAATGTAATCTTGATATCATGGAGTGCCTAGCAGAATAACTGTGCTGCACATGTTATCCCTTTACTTAGTTCTATTTGTAATTTTCGTTGAGGAATGGTCAGTTATCTGAACGTTTAAAGTACTCAATAGTAAAGCCGCTTTATACAAAGGGAGAAAGGGATAATGAAGACAGTCTCAGACGTATTTCTATGCCGTTAGTGTTTGCTAAAGTTATTGAAAAGGCAGTGTACATGTAAGGCTAATTGGTCATTTTATATAGAATAATGTACAGTTTGGTTTAGAAGTCGTTTATCAACCAAATGCTATATTCCCTTTTCTCTGTGAGACAATGTGTGGGTTACACAAAAGGTTTCGAACGCTTGGCGTGTTTTTTGATTTTATTAGAGCTTTTGACTGCGTTGATCACAACATATTGCTCCAGAAGTTGGACCATTAGGGAATACGGGGAGTAGCACACAATTCATTCACCTCTGACTTTAACAACAGACAACCAAAACATCATTATTCACAATTTTGAGAATGAATGTGATGTGGGGTCTGAGTGGGGTATATTCAAGTGGAGGGTGCCCCATGAATCCGTGTTGGGGCCACTCCTGTTCCTTATTTATATATACACTCCTGGAAATTGAAATAAGAACACCGTGAATTCATTGTCCCAGGAAGGGGAAACTTTATTGACACATTCCTGGGGTCAGATACATCACATGAGCACACTGACAGGCACATACACACAGGCAACAGAGCATGCACAATGTCGGCACTAGTACAGTGTATATCCACCTTTCGCAGCAATGCAGGCTGCTATTCTCCCATGGAGACGATCATAGAGAAGCTGGATGTAGTCCTGTTTAACGGCCTGCCATGCCATTTCCACCTGGCGCCTCAGTTGGACCAGCGTTCGTGCTGGACGTGCAGACCGCGTGAGACGACGCTTCATCCAGTCCCAAACATGCTCAATGGGGGACAGATCCGGAGATCTTGCTGGCCAGGGTAGTTGACTTACACCTTCTAGAGCACGTTGGGTGGCACGGGATACATGCGGACGTGCATTGTCCTGTTGGAACAGCAAGTTCCCTTGCCGGTCTAGGAATGGTAGAACGATGGGTTCGATGACGGTTTGGATGTACCGTGCACTATTCAGTGTCCACCCATCACCAGAGGTGTACGGCCAGTGTAGGAGATCGCTCCCCACACCATGATGCCGGGTGTTGGCCCTGTGTGCCTCGGCCGTATGCAGTCCTGATTGTGGCGCTCACCTGCACGGAGCCAAACACGCGTACGACCATCATTGGTACCAAGGCAGAAGCGACTCTCATCGCTGAAGACGACAGGTCTCCATTCGTCCCTCCATTCACGCCTGTCGCGACACCACTGGAGGCGGGCTGCACGATGTTGGGGCGTGAGCGGAAGACGGCCTAACGGTGTGCGGGACCGTAGCCCAGCTTCATGGAGACGGTTGCGAATGGTCCTCGCCGATACCCCAGGAGCAACAGTGTCCCTAATTTGCTGGGAAGTGGCGGTGCGGTCCCCTACGGCACTGCGTAGGATCCTACGGTCTTGGCGTGCATCCGTGCGTCGCTGCGGTCCGGTCCCAGGTCGACGGGCACGTGCACCTTCCGCCGACCACTGGCGACAACATCGATGTACTGTGGAGACCTCACGCCCCACGTGTTGATCAATTCGGCGGTCCGTCCACCCGGCCTCCCGCATGCCCACTATACGCCCTCGCTCAAAGTCCGTCAACTGCACATACGGTTCACGTCCACGCTGTCGCGGCATGCTACCAGTGTTAAAGACTGCGATGGAGCTCCGTATGCCACGGCAAACTGGCTGACACTGACGGCGGCGGTGCACAAATTCTGCGCAGCTAGCGCTATTCGACGGCCAACACCGCGGTTCCTGGTGTGTCCGCTGTGCCGTGCGTGTGATCATTGCTTGTACAGCCCTCTCGCAGTGTCCGGAGCAAGTATGGTGGGTCTGACACACCGGTGTCAATGTGTTCTTTTTTCCATTTCCAGGAGTGTATATATGATATGCCCTCTACTATCACGCGGAATTCTAAATTATTTCTGTTTGAAGATGGCACGGAATTGGTACTAAAGGATGTTCTGTGTAACAATTGGCTCGATCTCAAACAGTGCAATTCATGACACAAATTTATGGCTTGTAGAAAATAAACTGACGCAAAAGCAAAGTAAGACTCAGTGTTTACAGTTCCTAACACACAGTTCAACGAAACCCCAACGTTTCAGTATCACAGAAAGGGCATATGATAAGCGAAACTGAACAGTTCAAATTTCTAGGTGTTCAGATAGATGGTACACCGTCTTGGAAAGTCAACGTTCAGGATCTTGTTCTAAGACTTAATGTTGCCACTTTTACTACTCGAACAATACTTGAAATACATGATCGACACGAAAATTAGTCTACTTTGCTTATTTTACTTCGCTTATCATATGCTATTATATTTTGATGTAACTCCTCCAATTCTAAAAGGATTTTTTTGCTCAGAAACTGGCTATTCGGGCATTAAGTGGTGTAAGTTCACGCACCTCTTGTCTTCCCCTGTTCACTAGTCTGGGTATGTTGACATTGGCCCCTCGATATAAACATTCTTTACGGTCCTTTCTTGTTAACAATATCAACTTATTCCCAAGAATAAGCAGCTTTCACCCAGTTAATACTCGCCAGAATTCTCACATCTATTTGGATCCGACTTCATTAACTCTTGTGCAGAAAGGTGTGCAGCATACTGCTACATCTACTTCCTATAAGCTTCCACAAGAATTCTGAAATCTTAGCAGTAATCCACGCGCTTTCAAATCGAAACTGAAGAGTTTCCCCATGGGTCACTCCTCCTAGTCTGCTGAGGAGTTATTTGAAGCATTAAGATGATTCTTATGTTATATTGTTGACTGCATTTACGTGAATTTATGGCTTGACTTGTTTGGGTTCATGAACATTATATTTTTATCTGTTATTACTTTTATATTGTAATTTCATGTACTGACACGTTCCATCATGACCCTGGAGATTTGCTCCTCAATTTGGTCCTAAGGAAGTAGACGTGTAAATAAAATAAAATATAAATGACATTCTCAGTCGCAGAAACTTTTCTGGAATCCAATCTGTGATATCGTAATTAAATTGTTTCTGATTTAGTGTTCGACTATTGTTGAGCACATTACTTTTTCGAATATTTTGGAAAAAGAGCTCAGTAAAGGAAATTTGTAATTGTTTGAGTCTGTCTTGTCACCTTTTTTGTGAAGTGGTTTAACAACTGCATACTTTTAACCGGTCTGGAGGAATTCCAGTGATGGATTGCACGTATCACAAATGACGTTACTTACTGAGTTGTAACAGTTCTTCGGATTTCTGTTCAAACTTCCAACAACCCCACTTGACCTCCTCTTGGTACAACCTCTAGTTGCTTAAAGTTTTGTCGAATGACATTCTAATTTATTCTCTTGCTTCTTCATCTGAACGAGTTAATCCTGTGTTTGTTGTTATGTTTACATGGTATGGATGACTGTTGTGTTTCGCATAGCCTCACAAGGTACAGGGATAGCCCACTACCTGCACTGCTTCCAGTGAACGGGCCACCCGGCTTCACAGAGAGCAGCTCCTACAGCACAGTGCGTACAGTGGCAGATTGTTGCGTCGCTAACAGCGGTCGGAGCCGGACCCGTCCCAATTGACAGCTGCACAGCGGTCGGCGCTTTGAGCCCCTACTGGTCCGTGTGCCTCGGTGCCGACTGGGCTCTGTATCGTGCTCTATCAGTCAGCGTCAGCCTTTGACCTACGGGTTCCTTTCAGACTCTCGCTAAACGTGCACAGTTCGGAGAATGCTGCGCCACGCAGCAATTGGAAACTGCTGTCTCGCCTGCGAGTACACCACCCATCGGCAGTGCTTTTGATGGCACCTCACTGTTGCTTTAACAAGCCCACTTCACGCCGATACGCCTAAAGTTATGCGACGACAGTCTACACATGTCACACGATGAACAACCTTCCCCAAAGCTGTATTTTTTTATTGTTTACTCCATCTTCAGCTTTCATTTGCAGCTAAGTTAGTCCCTGTGTCAACTGTAATGTATTGTAGACCCCTCGAACAAAAAGCTGTGCCCAGTAGTCGGAAGAAAGCAAAGGTCACACCTATCTACAGTAAGCGTAGCAGAAGTAATCCACAAAACTACCGGAGAAACTTTCAGCGCATAACAATTTTATCTGAATATGCAATAATTGCTCAACTTTCTTATTATTATAATCATTATCTATCTTTCTTCGTGGTATTCACCTAACTGATTACATAAAACAGTTGCGTCTCCAGATGCATCTCCACTGGTCATCGGGACCTGGAATCTTATTGACTGGAATACAACTGTCTTCACTGGTGAATCCCGATTCGAATTCAGTTCATTATTCAATGTCTTTAAACAATGGGAATGCGTAATTTTTTTTCTTCATGGGCATTAAGCGAGATGTATGTGGGAGAAAGTAATTCGTTGTTCCAGTCTTCTTGAAAAGTGGTCTGTCGAAATTTCAATATTTACAAACTAGTAGGAGCATTGTTCAGGCAAGCCCTCATATTTTTATGCCACATACAAAGTGATATTTTTTGAGTTCTGCAGATAGTGTGACATCTCCTTAAGGAGGAGCAGGAGGAGTAGGAGCCGATTAGTGTTTAACGTCCCGTCGACAACGAGGTCATTAGTGACGAAGCACAAAGCTGGAGGTTTGAGAAAGAAATCGGCCGTGACCTCACGAGGAGTCGTTCCTTAGAACCATCCCTGCATTTGCCTTAAGCGGTCTAGGGAACTCACGGAAAATCTGAATCACGAAGGCTGGACGCGGTTTTGAACCGTCGTCTTCCCGAATACGTGTCCAGTGCATCAATCACTGCACTACAGCGCTCGGTGGCATATCCTCCGGCTGACTCAGTTTCAAAGAGCTCACATTCCTTCGTTTAGTAGATTTGTTGGCATACTCTTAAAGACTAGGAGATGATAGAAACATTAAACTCGTGATTCAGGAGATGCTGAGGAAATGTGAGGAGTGATGAAAAAGTTCCCGTTCGATGGCCGTACAGTCCAGAATCGGTAAGCCAATCAGACGAAATCGCCGTGACATTGAGGCAACCATCCCATCATCAACGCACGCGCGTAGAAGAGCGTCACTGCCTGCTACGCAATCCCGTCCAACAGGTATCGTCAATATTTCAGAACTTTTAAGGGCCCGGAAACCGTGATAATCGCATGCGAAGAGATCATGGTCATAGGGCGGGTGCTCGTGTTTCTCCCACTTGAGTAATTTATGCTTGCCTCCCAGATGAATCGGTGTTTTGCGTCGAATCGCGACCACCACGGAACTTGGTGCCTCAGTCCATAACGGTATTTCTGACAGGCATGCTGTCATATACAAGTTGCTCATTCTTCGATGAATATCTACCGGTGCTATCTTTCGGCAGCAGAAAAATGCATAACAGCACGTTGGCCTTTTCTGGATGCATTTCGTAATAGCATCGCCATAGTTCACGCTTCCGCGCTTACTACATGCATGTCGATAAGAAAGGAATGCACACTGACTTCTCGCCTAGAAGTCAGTGCCGGTACATCTGCATGTGAGTGGCGCTATGATACTTGTAATGCTGCAGCAACGGTCACAAACAGAAACTTATTGATCGCTCCTTATTAAGGGAATATATTTTTAAAAAAATTCAACCGATTTAGCAAGTCTGTATTTTCTGCATGACTGAAAGTAGAAGAGCGAGGTGAATTTGAACGTAAGAACAGGACTACAACGAGGCACTGGAGACCATGAGTCCCTCATACCAAAATCCCTATACATCAAAGTTCACCCTCAGGGGATAAATCCACCATAATATGTGTATCCAACTGGCTGTAATGCAGACAATACAAAAAACAGAGATAATGAACAAATATTCAGACAGAAAATGTGCTTTGCGTGTTTAGCTTACATGTGTCACATAGTCTACCAACTCTTTATACTTGTTACCTACTGAGAACACCATGAATGTGTTTATAAACCTGTATCAACTATGCCTAAAATCATTTCAGATGTAGTGTAAAATACTGAAACATCTGTACAATCAACGTTTCCACCGCCTTTTCTTCTATCCTCTTCAGGCCAGCTTTGTATAGATTTTCAACTCTGAAGCACTTTAGACTTCAGTTGAGCTGTGTGGGTTTGAATCTGTCGTGATCTCATGATTTTCATGAGTGTAGCGTCAAAAAGGGATTGAAAAGAACTCTGTCACTATTTACTTTGCACCTATATTATTTTTTGGTTTGTAGTTTCTGGTCACGAACAGATCTGTTGCGTAACCTGAGGTCAAGGTTAGGCTGAAAGGTGACAAACCGGTAGTATTGGCAGCATTACAAGGGAAAGAAGTATAAATGAATGTGTAACACAATAACACAGAAGCCGGGAGACGACGAGTTCTCTTTGTTTTTTAGTTTGTTTCGTATGTCTGCACATAACTATAACCACACGTCATTCAGTGTCAGTCCATGTCTTCTACTGTTCTACTACTTTATGAAACAAAAGCAGTTACTGTTGACGCAAGTACAGTCATGCAAGTGCAGTTTAAATGCACAAACATGAAAAATATAATTATTGTTCTATTTTGCACTCAAAAGAACGTTCTTGATCACGACCAAGGCAAGAGCTTTCTGCTATCATCGATAAATGCCAAAGTTGTTTATGAAAAACAGCAACATGTTTATGTAAGTTCAAAGACGTACTGATGCGATGTTTGATATGTTTCCGAAGCTTTTTCTTCTTAATTTTACGTTTCTTAGAGGGAAATGCGTTTTCTAGCGCTATATGATAAATTCGTTTTTTTTTATTCATTTTTGCTATAACGTTCCTCTATTTGACGTTAAAAATCAACCATTTTCGAATAAAACCTGAATTATACATTGACAACCTCAATTTAGCTATGGATACTGTTTATTTTTAAATAATAGCCAGCCGGATAACTAGTAAAATAAAAATTTTCCTTAGGTTAGACGGCCCTTCTTATAAATCCTTAGCCACTTCCTAGACAGTTGACCACCGGCTTTTACGGAAATCTAATAAAACACTGCCCTCATACGTAAAGAAAGCAATCGTTAGGAGGGAACGTCTGATAGATATGCAACACAGCTAACGTACTGATAACATGGGTACGACCTTAACTGATCAACGCTACTAGGAAAACTACTATAGTCTACACTTCCTTAGTCTGCGGTAGCCAGTGGTAGTT
The DNA here is from genome assembly GCF_023897955.1 of Schistocerca gregaria. Taxonomy (NCBI): domain Eukaryota; kingdom Metazoa; phylum Arthropoda; class Insecta; order Orthoptera; family Acrididae; genus Schistocerca; species Schistocerca gregaria. The sequence goes on from NC_064920.1 coordinate 438,474,630, forward strand.
TTACAACACCAGCGCTGGCACAAACAACGAATTTGATGTCGTGACATTGTTACTGTGTGTACTCTACGCACAGTGGATTTTGATGACCAATTTATTTGCTTTATTTTAATGACGTAGTGGTTCAAATGAGAGGTGTGATATCGGCTGATTTAATACAGTGACATTGGATGGTTCAACAGTAGTTCATTTCTAAGAAACAGGAACTACACGATTATGATAAGGATCAATGTAAACCAAACTGTTTGCAGATAAAATTACAGTGTCCTAAACAACAACAAAAATTTAAAAGATATGAATGTAATTTCAGTCTGAAGAAGAACAGTTGATCATAGTGCCGGCCGCGGTGGTCTCGCGGTTAAGGCGCTCAGTCCGGAACCGCGCGACTGCTACGGTCGCAGGTTCGTATCCTGCCTCGGGCATGGATGTGTGTGATGTCCTTAGGTTAGTTAGGTTTAAGTAGTTCTACGTTCTAGGGGACTGCTGACCATAGATGTTAAGTCCCATAGTGCTCAAAGCCATTTTTTTATCATAATGTCCTTGAGAATGGTAGTTTGCATGTTTTCTTTGAGTCCGTCGTTCTCTGAGGGAAACTCAGAAGGCAGACACGTTGATACAATACCTCGAGGAGCCATAGGTTATTATTTCAGACGTATCACATCGCGGAGCCTATCAGACCTGACGCCCCGGAGCTAGCTGATGAGATATCGTTGTGACAGGGATCGCCTCCTGTTATTGGTTTCAGAGCAAGCGCCCACGGGACTAAAGTCCCCGAGCGGGGCCCCAGGTGGGGCAGCGAGCTGTGTTATTTCTGGAACCTCCGGCAGGGGACTGGTGGCGGTGTGGGCAGAGGCCGCGGTTCGACGCCCGCCGCCTGGGAGCAGGCTGCTGGCATAACAGCGCCGGCAGCCCGCCTGTTGCCCGAGCAAACACCGCGCCGGCGACTGCAATCACAGTGCCGCGCCGCTCCACGCGGCCCACAAATATGTATCCAGGACAGCCGCAGCCCGCGGGAAGGGGGGCGGGACAGGCGCGCACGCCCCTTGTTCGTGCACTGGCGCGATGGGCTCCTCTGCCTCCTCCGTGACACCTGAACGTGCACCGTGCTGGCAGAGCACACGCGACTTTGGAAAAGATGGTGATGAATGCCCCACAGGTGGGGAGAAATTGAATGGCTTTTATCTTCATAGTACTAGCACTGGTGATTCAGAATTTCTACGGCGTACCCTATCAAGTTCCACAAGACGTCTTTCCAACACGCTGAAAGATTACCGTCAAACCTCCTTGCCTAGGGATGCCAGATGAAAATTGATGTCGTCAAGCCCTGAATGAAAATTGCGCAACGGAGGGGAGGGGAGGGGGACTTGAGAGCGCTACCAAGAGAGCGTGCCCTATTCTGTACGATACTAGGCAATGGGCTGGAGGACACACTGATGTGTGGGTCCCTGAATTCTATATCTTTTATTTTAAATGAATTCCTTTAACTTGACTCCTTTTTGATTTTTACGGTATTTTCAAGATTGATGACAATTGATTATCTATTTATTTTAAACAATATCACTCGACTTTACAGCAATTGCAGCAACTGTTCCACTTTACAGATATGAAAATTTTACAACTTATAGCTCGGGCATATTATATACTAATCTGCAGGCACATTTCTACGGGCAAGATGGAATTGCGTTGGCCAAATGTATGCCACCAAAGTATCCCATTATTTTACATGGAGCATCCACTACGTGAGGAGGATGACTGGCAAATTTAGACCAGATATATTAATACAGGGGGTCAAATTTACGAATTTAAACGAGAACATTCATTTCCTTATTCAATCCGAAGCTGGAAATAAAAGAATTAGTGCAAATATTCTAATACATCTCTTCCACGCGTGAACATCGAGACAGACGCACCGAGGGCACGTCTGCTCACTTACTCGTCATCCGTCACACTCCCAGAATATCGCGTGCACCCAGTGGTCTTCCTGGGCCCCGGTGGAGGGAATGGTTGAACCACTTGGCCGCGACCAACCTCTCCGCCCCAAATCTTGTGACACTGGACCGTCTTTGACTTTTACCTTCTTGTGCTGTCTCTCTGATCCCCTACCCAGGAGTAAGGTTCGCACTACTATACTACAGCACTAATTCCCAACAAAGATTTGGCCACGCTTTATGGGAAGGTGTGAGGAGCATTAGGAAAGTTCATGCGGAGATTCACATTCGCGTACAAGAAATGCATAATACGCGACACATATAAATATGTATTACGAAGCATGACACATTTCTTTCCACCCGTCCACGTGGATTCTGTTGCACCCGGGGCCGGTCGCGTCGTGGAATTAAATTGGCGGTGGCACTTCCTCCGTTTGTATTTCCCGGTGCGAGCGAGTAGCGAAACCTACTGCTTATGGAACAGAAACTACTGTACCGTTTCAACGTTCTTCCCTCTTTCGTGTTTTTATAATCGTTTATTTACAAGTCCTGATTGCGTAAGGTATATAAATACACTGTAAGAAAAAAAAACGACGCAACACTGTGTAGTTATGCAAACTGCTCACAAACTGATGTTCATATAGCTAAAGAAGGAAAACGCAAAGTTGTAAGCTCTGGTGGCCGATAGGTAAATGTGTGATGCCGCTGCTCAGTTCCACCGTGCATGTGACGCGATGCATTGTCCTGGTGATGGATACTAGCATACTGCATACTGGAGTGGAAATGGTCCCCAAGGATAGCTACATACTTACGTTGATCCTTTCTGCTTGCCAGAATGACAGGATCACACAGGTAATGCCATGAAACCGTTCCCCAGAAAATAAAGGTCCCTCCTCTGGCCTGGGCAAAAAATTGGAAATTTGTGGTAAGGTCGTGTGGGACCAAACGTCTGTCATCGGTCCCTAAGTTTACACACTACTTAACCTAACTTAAACTAACTTACGGTAAGGACGACACATACACCGATGCCCGAGGGAGGACTCAAACCTCTGACGGGGGCAGCCGCCAGCCTGGACACTTCAAGTGATTTTTGCAGGGTGCTTGCTGATGAATAGCAGTCAATATGGATGCACGAACCACACACCTCCTACAGAGGCCCATACGCAATAATATTCGCTGAACGACCGTTGAAGAAACACTGTTGGCAACCCGTTGTTTCATCTTGGAGGACAGTCGTTCAACAGCTGCACATCTATTTTGCTCGTGCTCATCTCCGCAGCCGTCATTCACCTGTGTCATCCACAGCCCCTGTTACACCACAGCTCCACCATGCAGCTTTGGATAGCGCTATTTTGCCACGCACGTGTACTGTACAACTAACAAACGTAGCAGTTTCGGAAAGTTGGAAAGGCTTCCACTTTGGTGCGAAAGCTAATGATCAGGCCGTTTTTTGACGCCAGATAAATCACCCCGTCTCAGCATTAGCAAAACGTCTATATAGTTTTCCACCCCCCGCCCCCCCCCTGCTCTTCAACGCAATTCATATACTCTCCACTGCTAGTGTTGACACTTGCCGTCCATGAATAGTTTATGCACGCTGACGTCGGACGTGGACGTGGGCTTAACGTGACTGGACCGTGCATAATAAAGAACAGAGTCGAAATGAAAATTTTCATAGAATTGTTCCAAATGTTTTTGACAAATATAGTGAAGATTGCGGATAAAAACAGATTAAATGATGACTAGTTTTCATTATTTATATAGTTATCTTCAGATCACTTATGAAGTCAATCGTCGTGTCAGCTGGTGAAACAAGGCTAGAAAACAGCGACTGTACATCTCTGCACAACCTCGTCATACGAATGTGGCGTCGGGCAATGAATTCTACACACCTGAATGCACTTTTAGGTAAGTATTTGACGTACGACTTTCTCGATTGAGAAAACCATGCTTAGAAGAGCAGCGCATACAGTCCATCCTCCCCTTTATGATCTTAGCTGCTCCACTGAGGACAACGAGCACGTAGAAGGAGTGCAGTCCTGCTAGTTCAAAGTTTCAGACAACAAGTATACGTGATAGTCTTCGTTCCAGAAGGCTCTCTGCCTCCTGCATTTAGCTTTGGATACCAAGCACTGAACTACTGGCCCAAAATCTATCAATCCATGGAACGAATCTGTTATTCAGCTCTCCAGTTCGCGTCTCCAAACTGACTGCATCGACATGGAGCACGGGTTGTCTACTTACCTCTCCAGGGATCCATTATTTCACACTGTGTTTATGCTTCGGATGGAAGCCAACATCTTCACTCCTGAAGTTTTCGCTAGGAGTCTGATACAAGGCAAAATGTCCGACGACTTCCTTACCGTCACAGGAGTGCACTGTTAAACCTAGAAAACCAGCAGTGAGACTCCAACAGTAACCACCATGTGCTCATTGTACATAAGTTAATTTACCAGTGTGAAAGCCAACGTAAAACTGTTCATTTATTATGGATCAAGAGACACTCTAGAACCTCATGTAACGAGTTGGCTGAGCTCCTGGCTAAACAAAATGTGGTTGATTGCTAACCTTACCACACTTGCCTTCCGCAAACAGATTTTGTTACTGCTGTAAAGCGATATATCCGTCAGGAATGGTCACAGACGTGGCAGATCTCTTAACGGTCCTAAGAAAGACACTATGCCGCAGTACAGCCGAGCATTCCGCAAAAGACCTGGTTTCCCTATAACAGGCTATCTCGATGCCATTCCACTACCATAATGTGTACACGTTGCCGATGGCTGTTAGCCTTTACATCTTTATAGGAAGAGAGACCAGCCAGCTCCGTACTATGAAGTACATCCAACTGAGACTCAAGACATGAAAACCATGTGATACTAGGGCGTTCGTGTTGTGGAAGACAGCGCTTCAAGTTTCTCAAATCCATGAGAAGAGCAGGAATTACCCTTGTTACATCTGTGACTGATCTGTTTCGGCCACCTTTCCAAAATACGATACCTCGTAAATGACTCGTGCTAGAATCATGCAAAAAACAACTCTGACATTATAATTTATCCTCCTTTTAGTTTATTAATGTCAAAAGGCAACATTGCGTTTAAAAAGTGTCTTTTTGCACAAAAAATGTACTTCCTAAGTATTCTACCAACTGTTGGTTGGCTAATAATACAAACCCGTGACTGCCAATCCATTCTATGAAAACGGTTCATCAATAGCTCTTTCTATTTCCGCAATATTTTCGATGCAAGTTTTAGGTGATTCACTCTGTATATCTTGGCGTAACATTGCAAATCGACATGAAATGGAACGAGTGCGTAAAGACAGCCGTAGAGAAAACGAATGGTCAGCTTCAGTTTAGGGAAGGAATTTTAGCATAGTATTTTTCATCTGTAAAGGAGTTCGTGTGTGGAACACTAATGCCATCCATTCTTGAGCACTGTTGGAATCCCTACGACGTTAGGTTAAAGGACGATACCGAAGAAATTCGGAGGCGGGCTGCTGTATTTGTTACCGGTAAGTTGGACCAACATGCAAATATTATGGTGTAATTCGTCAATTCAAACGGGAATCTCGGTAAGGAAGACGACGTTCATTTCGCGGAACACTGTTGGGAACGTTTAGAGAACCGGCGTTTGAAACTGACGGCAGAACGATTCTACCGCCCCCAGTGTGCATTTCGCCTAAGGACCACGAAGATAAGAGAAATCAGGGCTCGAAGGAGGTATATAGACCGTGGCTTATTCCTCGCTCTTTTTGTGACTATAACAGGAAAGGAAATGACCAGTAGTGGTACGAGATACACTCCGCCACGCACTGTGCGATGGCTTCCGGTGTATACATGCAGATGTAGATGACTTGTCGCATAAATTCGTAGCGTTTTTTCATAAGTTTAATAAGCATAGATTGAATCATCAATAATATATTCGCCTTCACTATTAACAACAGTCTGCCGACGCTGGGATGAATTTTCGATTGCGCGACTGCAGAAATCACGTGGTTTTGAGCCTAATTAGTCATCTAACCATGTTCGAAGCGCATTTTTATCCGGAAAGGAAGTTCCTTGATGGTCTTGTGTTAGAGATCGGGAAAGGTTAAAATCGGTGATCGCCAGATAAAGTAAACATGGGGGGTGCGGAATGGCTTCCCAACATCTAGTCCTGTGTATTATTTTCTGTCAGTTTAGAGAATATTAGAGGGCGTTATCGCCGAGTACCATCACTTCACGCAGTGTTCCTGATTGTTGTTCTTGGATTGCGTCTTAAAGACGTCTCAGTTGTTGACAGTAAATGTCAACAGTGATGGCTACAGCTCGGGGAAGCAATGCGCAATACACCACACCGTCGCTGTTTTGCCACATGTATAATATGTGGATGTCATGGGTTTTGTACAGGGAGTGGTTGCTTTGTTTGGGCTCAACCGTCCCTTTCGTTTCTTTCTGTTGACATAAAAACACCACTTTTTCCTCACCAGTAACGATACAGAATAGGAATGGCCAGTGTTGTTCTCGACCCAATTAATGACCAGCAAGCGGAGATGCACGTATTGTCACCTTCTGATGATCTGCATTTTGGCTCTGAGCATGCGGTACCAGTATACTCGATTTTTTAACCTAGCCTGCAAATCTAGCACAATGGTTGAATGATCCCAAATCATCACATTCACCAGTTGTCGAGTACGCTCACGTGGATCATTGTGAATTAATGCGTTTCAACGATCTTTACCAAACCCAGAAAGTTTTCTTGGACGTGTGTCAAAACGAATATCCTTAAAGATAGAAAACCCATTTTCTTGCCGTTCTCTGTTGGACGCCAGTGTCTCCATACAAGGCGCTATGTTTCTTGTTGCCCCCGCTGCTGTCACCCCACTACTGCATTCAAACAGAAGAATAGGTCTTTTCACGTCATTTTCCAGCGTCCACAGATCCACTCACTATCCCAAATGACAAAAGACAACATGTAAACTCAGACAGTAACAACGATCAACAAATAGAAAATGACAGCCCATAAATAAACCAGCAGCAATCGGAATACCAAAATGCAAAGCGAAAAACGCTACGAACTTAAGCAACTATTATGACAAAGTCACTGGCCTAATACATTTAAAGGGACATGCGATACTAACATTCTTGAATCAAGTAGAGAATTAAATAACATTTTTGCAGAAGTACATTCTGTCTGGCTCTCACAATGTGATAAATAACACACTAAGCAGAAAGACTCATTTCACGTTTTACCTCCGTGACCTATGCACAACGAATTACCTGTGTAGTGCAAGATGCCGAAAGCTGACAGTTGCCTCCACCACGAGGTATGCTTGGCGCTCTCTCAGCTGTGGGGCGAGAAGTATCGTGCTGGGAGAACGGTGGTGGTGGCGTGGGGGTGGAATGGAGTCAGTGCTGAAACGACACACGGCGGGGAATTCGTTCGCAACTGCACTTCATACTTCGCCATTTGGAAAGCGATATCACAGATTGTTGGGGTATGAGTTTTGTTTCTTGAAGAGTGGAGTATTGGCGCCGTTTCAAGGGAACTATCCGTGGGGAACGCGCGAGATTGCCTGACCCAAGTTGCCCGTCCAGCAGCCTCCTCCCGTTTCTCAACTCTTTGCAACAGGCTGGCAGCGACTCCGCACACTATCGGGGCAGCACTCAGAAACCCTCCGCGTCTCACGGGGAGCGGAGCGGTAAGAAAGTGGCGGCAAAGTGCCTTCAGTCAGAATAACCCCACTATCACTTCTCTTCACGGTTTAACATTTACTCATTTTGGCATTTTCTTCTTTCACGTCGGTATAGCCTTGTGAGAATCTTAGCACAATCAAAAATAAATCTCCATGCTGCTCTGTTGTTAATAGTTCTTTGTTGTGTCAGTTATCTCTGCCATCTATATACATGCAACAGCATGCTTAATATGTTCCAAAACGCCGATCATAAAAACTGGATATCTCTAATTCTGTTGGTGCTAAAAAGGTAGAGTGAAGTGCTTAGGATAGCCCTTGCGGTAGGACCCGTTTTTATACGCAACAGAAGGGTCGTCTTAGTGTCCGCCGATAGGCCTTAAGTATGAATATTACACACTTACTCCTGCTTAGGATAACGGAGCAAATCGGTGGGTTCTCTTTACATCTGATGTGGTGTACGATGGGTTTGAAGGGACTTACGGATGCACCATTAGTTCATAGGCGGTTACTTATAAAAACGTGACATGTTCCACATGCACGAGGATCTCCTCAACACGGATCTATGGAACGAAAAAAAAATCTAATCTAATCTAATAAACAAAAGTTTTTTTTTATCATATTGTCATCAGCTGTAGATAGCCCAGCCGACGATTCAAGACGGCTATGCAAAGCAAATGGCTAGAAGTTACACGATATATTCCAAACATGCAAAAATCTCGAACAATCTTGAAAATATTGCACATAACCTTATCCCTTTTCAAGATGCCGAGATTCAAAGTTACCCTACTCTACATGCAAAAGCTGGTATCTTGCGAGATGTAAATCTCCGTGTATAAAGTCCTGACTGACTCACAGACTCATCATCGACAGCCCAAACCGGCAAGGACCGAAACTTGGAACTGGGAGAAGATGTCAAAATAATACTGTAGGCGTCGTTTAAGAAGGTAGTTTTCGGAATATCAACCCCTAAGTGGGTAAAATAGGGGATAAAGTTTTGTTTAAAGTATGTCAGTATTAAGGCCATTTGGAAGCTAGACCTATGAAAGCTGGTATTTGGTTTCTGGGTCAGAAATAAAGAAATAGTGTTACAACGTTGTTATGTAAACTTAACCCTATGCGGGAAAAATGTATGCTTTTGTTCAGAAGCATTTTTATAGCTGCATCTATGACCATTGGAGCCGGCCGGTGTGGCCAAGCGGCTCTAGGCGCTTCAACCGCGCGACCGCTACGGTCGCTGGTTGGAATCCTGCCTCGGCCATCGATGTGTGTGATGTCCTTAGGTTAGTTAGTTTTACGTAGTTTTAAGTTCTAGGGGACTGATGACCTAAGATGTTAAGTCCCATAGTGCTCAGAGCCATTTGAACCATATGGCCGTTAGTATTGGATTTTTCGGTATCGCATCGTAAAATATGAATTTCAGTGGTTTTGGAA